>NW_025962522.1:0-7500 GCF_017589495.1 Alosa alosa
GCACACTAACCCCCTGAGGTTTGGGGAAGCTCCGCTGCCCCTGGCGGGGATCGCCAGCCCGTCACAAGCTGCTCAATCCGTCTGGACAAACACCTGGTGGCGTGCGGGAAAGGTGGGACCCGGCTCTCTGAGCTCATGCAGCGTGCCAAAAGGCGGCGATAGGCGAGCGAGCAGGCGAACACACAGACATTGCGGCGGCGTTGCGCTCTGAGAGAAACCTTGAATGTGCTGAGTCAAAGTGTGGACAGCTTGTGCAAGAAGGTTGAGGCTGACAAAGCCTGACAATGCCCGCCTCAGGCCAGCCCGGCCCAGCTCTCTCGTGCCAAGGTCACCGAGTCTGGCGGGTTGGGGTCTCGTTGGCACCACCCCAGCGCCCAGCCTCGGGCGCAGTCTCCCCAAAGACCGCCATCCACCGCCCGGGTCACAGAGGGGCAGGGACACAGAGCATGACTACCGGAGGATAGCCAGGCCAGCACCTCCGTCACCCCAAGACTGGACAAAATCATTAAGCCACCGAAGACTCCCAGTTCGGCCCAGAAATGAACTCCAAAGCGGTCCAGAATCTTAGCCAGAGATCGGCTTATGTCAGAAAGTTTCTGCTGCACATGGCGGGCGCACAGGGTGATGTTGACCGCACTCTGGTATTCCTGGCGGCGAGGCCAGGTTGAGCGTGTGCTTGAAAAATCTTAACAGCAGGCTCAAACCCACCAGCCAGCGACGCGTACTGATGGGCGTGGAGGCCTTTTGAGATTCGCCACCAACAGCCGCTGCCCAAAGTCAGACTCTCATCAAGGTCATCGCTCCGTGTTGCAGCGCATGGCTGTGTGGAAGAGGCTTAGGGCCAAAGTAGTGCTCAGCGAATGGATCACAAGAAAAAAAAATCACGACAGGCTTATACCAAGCGGGACCTGTTGGACTTTGCCCGCCTGTCCAAAGCAGACCTCCCGCAAGCACTCTATGACTTGGCTCGTGCCCCAGCAGCTCCCGGCTGTCTCCAGAGTCGCCCGGGCTTCTGACCCTTGGTCATGGTCACCGACCACGGGCACCGCAAGTGCGTATTCGTGGGGATGACAGTGGATGACATTAAACTGCGCCCGAGGCCTACAGAGACACCTTCAGCATCAGGGTGGCGGCCACAAGACTGTAGCTTCGTGCGGCCCTGCCATGGTCACGGTATCCAGAGCCCTCATGGATCACATAACAGACTACGCCGCTCTTAGGCCGAGGCTGCCTGGGTACGATCGCCACCCCAGCACTCTGTTTTTCACCAGGACCGGGAAAGAAATGCAAAAATGGCGTCCATGTTAGGGCCCTCTGGAAAGCTTTCGGTCTGAAAGGGCGCCCAGTCTGGGTGATATAAGGACAGCCATATCCACCTATGCAGACAGAACACTGTGCACAGAGGACAGAAAGGCTGTTAACAAAGGCATGTGTCGCGACTCAAACACGCCACAAAGTTCTATGTTGTGGGTGGAGAAGCCAGCGTCGAAGAAGCCGCGGAAAATCAGACAGAACATATTGAAGTCATTGAGTCTTTCTGCCGGAGATGAGGTGAGGGCTGCTGCTACTGGTGATGATGATGATGATGCTGCTGGTAGTGGTGGCGGGGACCATGGTGCGGCCCAAAGCAGCGAAGATTTGGGCACAGACAGTGACTATTATCCTTCTCAGCAAAGCACAGCAGCATTCAGCACAGGGACCGATCAATCCGACAGTGTATCCGACTTTGATGGACTTTGAAAAGGGGGAAAATGGGATAATAATGTGCATTAATGTGTGTATCTCTGCCTAATAAAAAGCACTTTTCAATGCCCACCAGTGTCCTCTTTCTTGCAGGCGAGCTGTAAGAAAGTCTGTGAAGCTGTCTTGGCCCTAACACAGCGGTGTGTGTGTGTGTGTGCTCCCGTGTGTGTGTGAGCTGTCTTCGGCCTAACACAGCGTGCGGTGTGTGTGTGTGTGTGCTCCCCGTGTGTGTGTGAGCTGTCTTCGGCCTAACACAGCGGTGTGTGTGTGTGTGCTCCCGTGTGTGTGTGTGTGTGTGTGTGCTCCCGTGTGTGTGTGAGCTGTCTTCGGCCTAACACAGCGGTGTGTGTGTGTGTGTGTGTGTGTGTGTGCTCCCCGTGTGTGTGTGTGTGTGTGTGTGTGTGTGTGTGCTCCCGTGTGTGTGTGTGTGTGCTCCCCGTGTGTGTGTGTGTGTGCTCCCCGTGTGTGTGTGTGTGTGCTCCCCGTGTGTGTGTGAGCTGTCTTCGGCCTAACACAGCGGTGTGTGTGTGTGTGTGCTCCCGTGTGTGTGTGTGTGTGTGCTCCCCGTGTGTGTGTGAGCTGTCTTCGGCCTAACAGAGCGGTGTGTGTGTGTGTGTGTGTGTGTGTGTGCTCCCCGTGTGTGTGTGTGTGTGTGCTCCCGTGTGTGTGTGTGTGTGTGTGTGAGCTGTCTTGACCCCTAACAAGCGGCGGTGTGTGTGTGTGTGTGCTCCCCGTGTGTGTGTGAGCTGTCTTCGGCCTAACAGAGCTGTGTGTGCTGCGTGTGTGTGTGTTTGTGCTCCCCGGGTGTGTGTGTGTGTGTGTGGGCTGTGCTGGGCCTTCAACAGGCCTCTCTGGCTGCACGGCGGTGTGTGTGTGCTCTCAGGGTCAGTGCTGTGTGTGTGTGCAGAGAGAGAAGAGGTGTGCTGGGCCTTCAACACAGGCCTCTCTGGCTACACAGTGCTGTGTGTGTGTGTGTGTGTGTGTGTGTGGGCTGTGCTGGGCCTTCAACACAGGCCTCTCTGGCTACACAGTGCTGTGTGTGTGTGTGTGTGTGTGTGTGGGCTGTGCTGGGCCTTCAACAGGCCTCTCTGGCTGCACAGTGCTGTGCGTGTGCTCTCAGGGTCAGACTTGGCGCGGGGGCACAGAGAGGAGTCTTTGGAGCCTCTGTGAGCAGCTGCAGCCTGTGTGAGAACATGCACTCTCTCCTAGGCCTCTCTGTGCCTCTCCAAGCATCAGGGGTCAAACCAGAGGTCAAGCTGTAGCTAGTAGGCCCCTGACAAGGCCTCAGCCCAAGTTGGAGCCTCTGTGAGTAGCTGCAGCCTATGTGAGCACAAGCACTCTTCCCCAAGCCTCTCCAAGCATCAGGGGTCAAGTCAGAGGTCAGCAGTAGCTAGTAGGCCTCTCACAAGGCCTCAGCCTAAGTTGGAGCCTATGTGAGCAGCTGGGGCCTGTGGGTGGGTGTGTGTGGGTGTGATGGGTCTGCAGTGGGTCTAGCACAGCTCTCTGTGTCTTTCCTAGCATCAGGGGTCAAGTCAGAGGTCAGCAGTAGCTAGTAGGCCTCTGGCAAGGCCTCAGCCTAAGCTGGGGCCTATGTGAGCAGCTGGAGCCTGTGTGTGTGTGGGGGGGGTGGCTGTGTGTGTGTGGGGGTGCTGCAGTGGGTCTAGCACAGCTCTCTGTGTCTCTCCTAGCATCTAGGCCCAAGTTGGGGCCTCTCTGAGCAGCTGGAGCCTGTGTGAGCAATAGGGGCCTATGTGTGTGTGTGTGTGTGTGTGTGTGGGTGGGTGGCTGGGTGTGGGTGTGAGGGGTCTGC
The DNA here is from genome assembly GCF_017589495.1 of Alosa alosa. Taxonomy (NCBI): domain Eukaryota; kingdom Metazoa; phylum Chordata; class Actinopteri; order Clupeiformes; family Clupeidae; genus Alosa; species Alosa alosa. The sequence goes on from NW_025962522.1 coordinate 3,554, forward strand.
AGTGGGTCTAGCACAGCTCTCTGTGTCTCCCCAAGCATCTAGGCCCAAGTTAGGGCCTCTGTGAGCAGCTGGAGCCTGTGTGAGCAACAGGCCCCTCTCTGTCCCTCTCTATCTCCTGCGCGCGCGCGTGTGCGTGTGTGTGGCTGTGCGTGCTGGGGGGGGTCTGGCACAGCTCCGTGTGTCTCTCCCTGCTCCTAGGCCCAAGTCGAGCCCGTCTGAGCACAAGCACTCATCCCCAGACCTCTCCCAGCCCTGCAGGGCAAGCCTCTCAATTCCAGGTAGCCCGTTTTAAAAAAAAAAACCCTCTGAGAGCTGGCAGCTGAAAATGAGGCAAACTGTGCAAATTCATGCCGGGCATGTGGTCAAACTGTGTGAAATTCATGCCGGGCATGAAACACAGTGGTCTATTACTAAATAAAATACTAACAGGGGTCAAAAGGGCAAAAACTGTTAAAATAGCTGTTTAAAAAGCCTGAGATTGGAGTTGAGCTCTCGCTGCCCTCTGGGAGAAAGCGGCGAGTACTGCACCCGCTTGAGGTCAAAGTCAATGCCCACTAGGGTCCCTGCCTTTCTGGGTGCAACAGGTGAGTAGCTGGGGGCCATAGAAGAGGCCAAAATATGCAAAAAATGCCCAAAAAAGTCCCCCCCCCTTCGCCGTGGCCACCCCGAAAATGGCTGGGAATAGTAGCCCCTGTAGAAAAAACAAGGCCCCCCTTGAAGATGTGGTCAGAAAGGGGGGCTGGCCAGAGAGAAGTCAAAACTATTAGCGTGTTTAAAGGAAAGTGCCCCCAAGCTGGGGGAAAAATGGCCAAAATGTGTCCCAAAAAAAAAAAAGCTCCCAATGTTGAAAAAAAACTCCTCTCTGTGTCTCTATCAGGGCCAGAAACAGGCACAAAAGGCCCAAAAAGCCCCAAAATGGATGAAAAGGCTGCCCAGAAAAGTGTCCAAAAATGACCAAAATGCATAAAAATCATGCCTATAGAGGTGCATGGAAGCTGGGATGAAAATGTGTAAAAATGGGCAAAATATAAAAAAAGATAGAATAAAAATGATGAAAATGATGAAAATGGATAAAATGTGAGAAATGGCGCCCTCTGGGGAGTTACAAGAGTAGCCAGGTTCACCCTGGGAAGCCAGGTATACCATGGGTAGCTAGGTTAACCATGGGTTTTCGTTCAAAACCTAAGTCCAAAAGTGAAAACTCGCTCAAAACCTAAGTCCTGACTTATTTAATTATATACGTGGGGCAGGTGGCAGGCTCAGAAAGCGGCTACATGGTGTAAAAATGTGTCCGAGCTTGGGACACTTCTGAGGAGCTCTCCCCTTGGCCTGGAGGTACTCTTATTGACCCCCCGCGCCGGGTATCGGCGCTTGAAATCGAGAGAGGGTAAAAAAAGTGGACTTAGAAAAATTTTGGCAAAAGTTGAAGTCCCAGGCAATGCATCCAGTATGTTTTCCCCGAACTTTGGCACACTTTTTGGGCCTTTTGGAGTATCAGACACATTGTCAGAGTGGATGGAAGTTCTCAGACATCCAGGCTACCCCAGACTGAGCCAGTTGAGTACCCGACTACAGTTCACTGTGCTGGGCCATACAGTATGGGTCAATGGGGTCTCATGGAGGTCAAAAACCAAAATTTCACAGAATGTTCCCTGGTACTCTCTGACACCTCCTATGAGTCTGGTGGACCTCCACACCCCCCAGAAAGGGCCGAATGCTTACCCAGGAATAGTTGCACTGTGATGGATACCTTAAAAGGGGTGTGGGTAGACCTGGAGGTCAAAATATCAGAGAATGGCACACTTTTTGGGCCTTTTGGAGTATCAGACACATGGTCAGAGTGGATGGAAGTTCTCAGACATCCAGGCTACCCCAGACTGAGCCAGTTGAGTACCCGACCACGATGCACTGTGCTGGGCCTGCGTGTGGGTCAATGGGGTCTCATGGAGGTCTGAAACCAAAATTTCACAGAATGTTACCAGGTACTCTCTGACACCTCCTACGAGTCTGGTTGACTTCCACACCCCCAGAAAGGGCCGAATGCTTACCCAGGAATAGATGCACTGTGATGGATCGTTAAAGGGGTGTGGGTAGTCCTGGAGGTCTGAAACCAAAATTTCACAGAATGTTACCAGGGACTCTCTGACATCTCCTGGAGGTCTGACTTCGCCTCCACTGCCTTTCTCTGCGCCCGTGCAGGGATGCATACAGGTGCGTGCTCACAGCCAGAAATCTAAGCTCCACTTTTTCAACCCCAGCGCTTAAACCCAAAGCGCTATCACCTGACCCGATTGGAGTGCGAGACCCGCCAGGAGGCACCCGACCGCCCTGTGCGGCCGGGCCGCACCTCCCGAACCCAGCGGGTCCGCCACCAGGCGAGGGGTACATGAGGCTCCGCGGGCCTCCGCCCCCAGCGCCCGAAAGCGTTCTGTTGCGAGACCCAGAAGCCCGTCTGGCCGAGCCGTCGAAACAGGAGGCCGTCGGCGGCCCGGCGGGCAGGGGGCTCTCCCCCTGCTCCGTCCAAGCCCAGCGGCAGCCTCGAGCGCTCTCCGAGTCCTCGGTCCACCGCGGCGTGGTCCTCTGTCCACGCTGCCAGCACCAGCGTGGGCGGGCTTCCCTCTCGGGGAGGCCTGCCCTGGAGGCCCCCCGCTCGAGGGGGTCGGGCTCGCTACCAGCAGCTACCTGGTTGATCCTGCCAGTAACATATGCTTGTCTCAAAGATTAAGCCATGCAGGTCTAAGTGCACCACGGCGGTACAGTGAAACTGCGAATGGCTCATTAAATCAGTTATGGTTCCTTTGATCGCTCCCACCCGTGCCCGGATAACTGTGGCAATTCCAGAGCTAATACATGCAAGCGGCTGACTGGCCCCTTCACGGGGGCTGCGGATCGTGCATTTATCAGATCAAAAACCCATCCGGGGCCTCGTGCCCCGGTCGCTGGTGACTCTAGATAACCTCGGGGCGCTGGCGCCCTCGGCGGCGGCGGCGTGTCTTTCGAATGTCTGCCCTATCAACTTTTCGATGGTACTTTCGGAGCCTACCATGGTGACCACGGGTAGCGGGGAATCAGGGTTCGATTCGGAGAGGAGCCTGAAAGCGGCTACCACATCCAAGGAAGGCAGCAGGCGGCGCAAATTACCCATTACCGACCACGGTGAGGTAGTGGCGAAAAATAACAATACAGGTCTCTTTCGAGGCCCTGTAATTGGAATGGCGTATCCTAAACCCATGGGCGAGGACCCATTGGAGGGCAAGTCTGGTGCCAGCAGCAGCGGTAATTCCAGCTCAATAAGCGTATATTAAAGTTGCTGCAGTTAAAAAGCTCGTAGTTGGATTTGAGTGGGCTGGCGGTCCGCCCTTGGCGTGCCACCCGTCTGTCCGTACCCCTGCCTCGGCTCCCGGATGCCCTTAGCTGGGTGTCGGCGGGGCCGGGCGTTTACTTTGAAAAAATTAGAGTGTTCAAAGCAGGCGCCTTGCGCCTGAATACGCAGCTAGGAATAATGGAATAGGACTCCGGTTCTATTTTGTGGGTTTTCGGAACCAGGGCCATGATTAAGAGGGACGGCCGGGGGCATTCGTATTGCGCCGCTAGAGGTGAAATTCTTGGACGGCGCAAAGGCGGTGGCGAAAGCATTTGCCAAGAATGTTTTCATTAATCAAAACGAAAGTCGGAGGTTGAAGGCGATCAGATACCGTCGTAGTTCCGACCGTAAGCGATGCCGACCAGCGATCGGCGTTATTCCCATGACCCGCCCGGGCAGCGTCGCGGGGAAACCCGCAGTCTTTGGGTTCGGGGAGTATGGTTGCAAAGCTGAAACTTAAAGGAATTGACGGAAGGGCACCACCAGGAGTGGAGCCTGCGGCTTAATTTGACTCAACACGGGAAACCTCACCCGGCCCGGACACGGAAAGGATTGACAGATTGATAGCTCTTTCTCGATTCTG
>NW_025962523.1:0-12567 GCF_017589495.1 Alosa alosa
TCCAACTAACTCTAAAGGTATTAACATTACCTAGGTCCTTATTGATATTACAAGATTAACATTACCTGCAGTAAAAACCAAGCATGTCCGATAAAAATCATCCTCAGATTTATTTCGACTTCAAGAAGAAATGGGAATTACACTTCATGTGAACATCGTCCCTATCCTTATTAGATGTTAAATGCGGTAAATTACAGTCCTTGTATAGAAGCGTCCATTGTTTTTTCCAACCCACTTAACAAAACTAGATGTACCGCATAGCTGCACAAAATATGACGCCGCTCAGTCCTGTACATCCTGTTCATAAAATAAATCACACTTCAATTTGTCTCCATATTTTACTCCATCCCCACTCTTGAAACTTTTGTGTATGCTTGTTTGGCATGCCTGAGGTGTGTGTCGCGGCTGCACAGAAAGTAGCCTACTGGTGCTGAAAGGTGAATAGATTGTAGAATAGCCAAAGAAGATGTAGCATTGTTATAAAACCTTTAAAATCTCTAAACAATCATCCAAGTGGGGCAGTTCATCACAGTTCATCCATTGCAACTGGATTGATGAAAGGTCACTTCATACCCTGTAGGCTACATTGTATTTGGGAAAAGCAAAAGGTATCAGCATAATGTTATTTATTTATTTATCTTTTTATGTATTTATAAACAAAACATCTCTGTCAGTTTCACGGTTTTCAACAGCTATCAAAAACAAAGGTCATTTTTGGATGGATGGATTTTTTGTGAATGTTTCTTCTTCTACATAAGATTTTTAGTCATCTTTAGTTCATGTAATACTTTATTGTCAATGCACAAATTAAGTAACAGTAGTCTGAAACGTTATTGTTAATGCACAAATTAAGTAACAGTAGCCTAGTCTGAAACGAAATGCTGTTTTACATCTAACCAGTGGTGCAAATAAATGACATGTCCAAATGGGCCTTGATGAAATGCTACCGCTAGACTGTTTCATACACATTTTAACTTGCCCAAAGTTGAAGAGCTTTTGTCCGTTATTGTTAGTTGCAAATATAGGCTGATTCATGTTCCCTTGCATTGTGTAACTGAGGTCCATGGGTCTGGCTTTCATCAGACCAAGCTCAATCTTTTAAGAAATCAAAAATAAATAGTGGGCAGATCAGGCTGGGTTCACCCAGCCTAGTCCATAGGCACTATATATTGTTTAATTTTCCGATTGAGATATACACGCTCTGGCTATTCTAAATGCAAAATTGCATCAGGGAGTTATGACAAAAGCGGTAACTAACAAACTAGATCCTAATAGAAAGCTGTTAGCTTCCCTAAGATACAGGTAGGATTATAAGGTGTGCCTTCGCATAACATAAATTGTCAATAGGCTATGCTGGCAACACAAATAAAATCTCCTTTGGAAACCAATGGCTACGCCTTATCAGCATCAAGTGGACTTAAACTGCCATATCGTGGCGAAAAATTTGTAATAACATTCAAGCAGCTCCATGAGTCAAGAAAAGGAAATGAAGTAGCCACTTCTAGATGGGACCCACTACACAGTAGCTTAAGGTGTGTTGCTAAAGCAGCCATAATGAAATGAAGGTGTCATTGTTTGGATACTTCACACACCGATGCTTTTTAATTTCACAAGACTACAACTACCGAAGCTGTAATCAAAGCACATCGATTTCCCCTCTCACACCATGCACTTAAAACAAAATAAATAGGAAGCCTCAGTCTCCGCATGTTTAGGCAAAACTGTATCAGACCGATAATAGCGTTGGTAAATCTTCCATTGCACAGAATGATTTTGTAGCACAATGCAATAAATGACAGTCGAAGATACAAACAGTGCTGCTATCAATTTTGCTTGGTATAACCGCATTTATAGTTTTCTACAAATGCAATCAATCAAATGCCTCCATCACTCAACTAACTCTAACGGTAACATTACCTAGGTCCTTATTGATATTACAAGATTAACGTACCTGCAGTAAAACCAAGCATGTCCGATAAACATCCTCCAGATTTATTTCGGCTCAAGAAGAAATGGGAATTACACTTCATGTGAACATCGCCCTATCCTTATTAGATGTTTCGCTGCGGTAAATTACAGTCCTTGTATGAAGCGTCCATTGTTTTTTCAACCCACTTTTAACTTCCAACAAAACTAGATGTACCGCGCCATGGTACAAAAATATGACCGCGCCGCTCAGTCCTGTACATCCGTTCTGCGAAAATAAATCACACTTCAATTTGTCTCCATATTTTTACTCCATCCCCCACTCTTGAAACTTTTTGTGTATGCTTGTTTGGCATGCCTGAGGTGTGTGTGTGCGGCTGCACAGAAAGTAACCTACTGGTGCTGAAAAGGTGAATAGATTGTAGAATAGCCAAAGAAGATGTAGCATTGTTATAAAACCTTTAAAATCTCTAAACAATCACAAGTAGGGCAGTTCATCACAGTTCATCCATTGCAACTGGATTGATGAAAGGTCACTTACACCTGTAGGCTACATTGTATTTGGGAAAGCAAAAGGTATCAGCATAATGTTATTTATTTATTTATCTTTTATGTATTTATAAACAAAACATCTCTGTCAGTTCCATGCGGTTTTCAACAGCTATCAAAAACAAAGGTCATTTTTGGATGGATGGATTTTTTGTGAATGTTTCTTCTTCTACATAAGATTTTAGTCATCTTTAGTTCATGTAATACTTTATTGTCAATGCACAAATTAAGTAACAGTAGTCTGAAACGTTATTGTTAATGCACAAATTAAGTAACAGTAGCCTAGTCTGAAACGAAATGCTGTTTTACATCTAACCAGTGGTGCAAATAAATGACATGTCCAAATGGGCCTTGATGAAATGCGTCCGCTAGACTGTTCATACACATTTTAACGCCCAAAGTTGAAGAGCTTTTGTCCGTTATTGTTAGGTGCAAATATAGGCTGATTCATGTTCCTTTGCATTGTGTAACTGAGGTCCATGGCTAGTCTGGCTTTCATCAGACCAAGCTCAATCTTTTTAAGAAATCAAAAATAAATAGTGGGCAGATCAGGCTGGGTTCACCCAGCCTAGTCCATAGGCACCCGATATTGTTTAATTTTCGATTGAGATATACACGCTCTGGCTATTCTAAATGCAAAATTGCATCAGGGAGTTATGACAAAACGGTAACTAACAAACTAGATCCTAATAGAAAGCTGTTAGCTTCCCTAAGATACAGGTAGGATTATAAGGTAGGCCTATTTACAACATAAATTGTCAATAGGCTATGCTGGCGACACAAAATAAAATCTCCTTTGGAAACCAATGAAACTTACGCCTTACAGTATCAAGCGGGACTTAAACTGCCATATCGTGGCGAAAATTGTAATAACATTCAAGCAGCTCCATGAGTCAAGGAAAGCGAATGAAGTAGCCACTTCTAGATGGGACCCACTACACAGTAGCTTAAGGTGTGTTGCTAAAGCAGCCATAATGAAATGAAGGTGTCATTGTTTGGATACTTCACACACCATGCTTTTTAATTTCACAAGACTACAACTACCAAGCTGTAATCAAAGCACATCGATTCCCCTCTCACACCATGCGACGCAAAAAAACAAAATAAACAGGGCGTCTCAGTCTCCGATGTTTAGGCAAAACTGTATCAGACCGGTGTAGCGTTGGTAAATCTTCCATTGCACAGAATGATTTTGTAGCAAGTGCAATAAATGACAGTCGAAAGATACAAACAGTGCTGCTATCAATTTGCTTGGTATAACCGCATTTATAGTTTTCTACAAATGCAATCAATCAAATACCTCCATCACTCAACTAACTCTAAAGGTAACATTACCTAGGTCCTTATTGATATTACAAGATTCGCATTACCTGCAGTAAAACAAAGCATGTCCGATAAACATCCTCAGATTTATTTCGGCTTCAAGAAGAAATGGGAATTACACTTCATGTGAACATCGTCCTATCCTTATTAGATGTTCGCTGCGGTAAATTACAGTCCTTGTATGAAGCGTCCATTGTTTTTTCCAACCCACTTTTAACTTCCAACAAAACTAGATGTACCGCATAGCGGTACAAAATATGACCGCCGCTCAGTCCTGTACATCCGTTCTGCGAAAATAAATCACACTTCAATTTGTCTCCATATTTTACTCCATCCCCCACTCTTGAAACTTTTGTGTATGCTTGTTTGGCATGCCTGAGTGTGTGTGTGCGGCTGCACAGAAAGTAGCCTACTGGTGCTGAAAGGTGAATAGATTGTAGAATAGCCAAAGAAGATGTAGCATTGTTATAAAACCTTTAAAATCTCTAAACAATCACAAGTAGGGCAGTTCATCACAGTTCATCCATTGCAACTGGATTGATGAAAGGTCACTTACACCTGTAGGCTACATTGTATTTGGGAAAAGCAAAAGGTATCAGCATAATGTTATTTATTTATTTATCTTTTATGTATTTATAAACAAAAACATCTCTGTCAGTTCCATGCGGTTTTCAACAGCTATCAAAAACAAAGGTCATTTTTGGATGGATGGATTTTTTGTGAATGTTTCTTCTTCTACATAAGATTTTAGTCATCTTTAGTTCATGTAATACTTTATTGTCAATGCACAAATTAAGTAACAGTAGTCTGAAACGTTATTGTTAATGCACAAATTAAGTAACAGTAGCCTAGTCTGAAACGAAATGCTGTTTTACATCTAACCAGTGGTGCAAATAAATGACATGTCCAAATGGGCCTTGATGAAATGCGTCGCTAGACTGTTCATACACATTTTAACGGCCCAAAGTTGAAGAGCTTTTGTCCGTTATTGTTCGTGCAAATATAGGCTGATTCATGTTCCCTTGCATTGTGTAACTGAGGTCCATGGCTAGTCTGGCTTTCATCAGACCAAGCTCAATCTTTTAAGAAATCAAAAATAAATAGTGGGCAGATCAGGCTGGGTTCACCCAGCCTAGTCCATAGGCACCCGATATTGTTTAATTTTCCGATTGAGATATACACGCTCTGGCTATTCTAAATGCAAAATTGCATCAGGGAGTTATGACAAAACGGTAACTAACAAACTAGATCCTAATAGAAAGCTGTTAGCTTCCCTAAGATACAGGTAGGATTATAAGGTAGGCCTATTTACAACATAAATTGTCAATAGGCTATGCTGGCGACACAAATAAAATCTCCTTTGGAAACCAATGGCTTCATGCTTACAGTATCAAAGCGGACTTAAACTGCCATATCGTGGCGAAAAATTGTAATAACATTCAAGCAGCTCCATGAGTCAAGGAAAGCCGAAGAATGAAGTAGCCACTTCTAGATGGGACCCACTACACACAGTAGCTTAAGGTGTGTTGCTAAAGCAGCCATAATGAAATGAAGGTGTCATTGTTTGGATACTTCACACACACGTGCTTTTTAATTTCACAAGACTACAACTACCAAGCTGTAATCAAAGCACATCGATTCCCTCTCACACCATGCACGCGCCAAAACAAAATAAACAGGCGTCTCAGTCTCCCGCATGTTTAGGCAAAACTGTATCAGACCCGATTGTAACGTTGGTAAAATCTTCCATTGCACAGAATGATTTTTGTAGCACGTGCAATAAATGACAGTCGAAGATACAAACAGTGCTGCTATCAATTTGCTTGGTATAACCGCATTTATATAGTTTCTACAAATGCAATCAATCAAATGCCTCCATCACTCAACTAACTCTAAAGGTAACATTACCTAGGTCCTTATTGATATTACAAGATTTAACATTGCCTGCAAAAAAAACCAAGCATGTCGATAAACATCCTCAGATTTATTTCGGCTTCAAGAAGAAATGGGAATTACACTTCATGTGAACATCGTCCCTATCCTTATTAGATGTTCGCTGCGGTAAATTACAGTCCTTGTATGAAGCGTCCATTGTTTTTTCCAACCCACTTTTAACTTCCAACAAAACTAGATGTACCGCATAGCGGTACAAAATATGACCGCCGCTCAGTCCTGTACATCCGTTTCTGTAAAAATAAATCACACTTCAATTTGTCTCCATATTTTACTCCATCCCCACTCTTGAAACTTTTGTGTATGCTTGTTTGGCATGCCTGAGTGTGTGTGTGCGGCTGCACAGAAAGTAGCCTACTGGTGCTGAAAAGGTGAATAGATTGTAGAATAGCCAAAGAAGATGTAGCATTGTTATAAAACCTTTAAAATCTCTAAACAATCACAAGTAGGGCAGTTCATCACAGTTCATCCATTGCAACTGGATTGATGAAAGGTCACTTACACCTGTAGGCTACATTGTATTTGGGAAAAGCAAAAAGGTATCAGCATAATGTTATTTATTTATTTATCTTTTATGTATTTATAAACAAAAACATCTCTGTCAGTTCCATGCGGTTTTCAACAGCTATCAAAAACAAAGGTCATTTTTTGGATGGATGGATTTTTTTTTGTGAATGTTTCTTCTTCTACATAAGATTTTAGTCATCTTTAGTTCATGTAATACTTTATTGTCAATGCACAAATTAAGTAACAGTAGTCTGAAACGTTATTGTTAATGCACAAATTAAGTAACAGTAGCCTAGTCTGAAACGAAATGCTGTTTTACATCTAACCAGTGGTGCAAATAAATGACATGTCAAATGGGCCTTGATGAAATGCGTCGCTAGACTGTTCATACATTTTAACGGCCCAAAGTTGAAGAGCTTTTGTCCGTTATTGTTCGTTGCAAATATAGGCTGATTCATGTTCCCTTGCATTGTGTAACTGAGGTCCATGGCTAGTCTGGCTTTCATCAGACCAAAGCTCAATCTTTTAAGAAATCAAAAAAATAAATAGTGGGCAGATCAGGCTGGGTTCACCCAGCCTAGTCCATAGGCACCCGATATTGTTTAATTTTTCGATTGAGATATACCGCATCTGGCTATTCTAAATGCAAAATTGCATCAGGGAGTTATGACAAAACGGTAACTAACAAACTAGATCCTAATAGAAAGCTGTTAGCTTCCCTAAGATACAGGTAGGATTATAAGGTAGGCCTATTTACAACATAAATTGTCAATAGGCTATGCTGGCGACACAAATAAAATCTCCTTTGAAACCAATGGCTACGCCTTACAGTATCAAGCCGGACTTAAACTGCCATATCGTGGCGAAAAATTGTAATAACATTCAAGCAGCTCCATGAGTCAAGGAAAGCCTTGAATGAAGTAGCCACTTCTAGATGGGACCCACTACACAGTAGCTTAAGGTGTGTTGCTAAAGCAGCCATAATGAAATGAAGGTGTCATTGTTTGGATACTTCACACACGTGCTTTTTTAATTTCACAAGACTACAACTACCAAGCTGTAATCCAAAGCACATCGATTCCCCTCTCACACCATGCACGACTTAAAACAAAATAAACAGGCGCCTCAGTCTCCGCATGTTTAGGCAAAACTGTATCAGACGGTGTAGCGTTGGTAAATCTTCCATTGCACAGAATGATTTTGTAGCACGTGCAATAAATGACAGTCGAAAGATACAAACAGTGCTGCTATCAATTTGCTTGGTATAACCGCATTTATAGTTTTCTACAAATGCAATCAATCAAATGCCTCCATCACTCAACTAACTCTAAAGGTAACATTACCTAGGTCCTTATTGATATTACAAGATTAACGTACCTGCAGTAAAAACCAAGCATGTCCGATAAACATCCTCAGATTTATTTCGGCTTCAAGAAGAAATGGGAATTACACTTCATGTGAACATCGTCCTATCCTTATTAGATGTTCGCTGCGGTAAATTACAGTCCTTGTATGAAGCGTCCATTGTTTTTTCCAACCCACTTTTAACTTCCAACAAAACTAGATGTACCGCATAGCGGTACAAAATATGACCGCCGCTCAGTCCTGTACATCCGTTCTGCGAAAATAAATCACACTTCAATTTGTCTCCATATTTTACTCCATCCCCCACTCTTGAAACTTTTGTGTATGCTTGTTTGGCATGCCTGAGTGTGTGTGGCAAAAGGCTGCACAAGAAAGTAGCCTACTGGTGCTGAAAAGGTGAATAGATTGTAGAATAGCCAAAGAAGATGTAGCATTGTTATAAAACCTTTAAAATCTCTAAACAATCACAAGTAGGGCAGTTCATCACAGTTCATCCATTGCAACTGGATTGATGAAAGGTCACTTACACCTGTAGGCTACATTGTATTTGGGAAAAGCAAAAGGTATCAGCATAATGTTATTTATTTATTTATCTTTTATGTATTTATAAACAAAAACATCTCTGTCAGTTCCATGCGGTTTTCAACAGCTATCAAAAACAAAGGTCATTTTTGGATGGATGGATTTTTTGTGAATGTTTCTTCTTCTACATAAGATTTTAGTCATCTTTAGTTCATGTAATACTTTATTGTCAATGCACAAATTAAGTAACAGTAGTCTGAAACGTTATTGTTAATGCACAAATTAAGTAACAGTAGCCTAGTCTGAAACGAAATGCTGTTTTACATCTAACCAGTGGTGCAAATAAATGACATGTCCAAATGGGCCTTGATGAAATGCGTCGCTAGACTGTTCATACACATTTTAACGGCCCAAAGTTGAAGAGCTTTTGTCCGTTATTGTTCGTTGCAAATATAGGCTGATTCATGTTCCCTTGCATTGTGTAACTGAGGTCCATGGCTAGTCTGGCTTTCATCAGACCAAGCTCAATCTTTTAAGAAATCAAAAAATAAATAGTGGGCAGATCAGGCTGGGTTCACCCAGCCTAGTCCATAGGCACCCGATATTGTTTAATTTTCCGATTGAGATATACACGCTCTGGCTATTCTAAATGCAAAATTGCATCAGGGAGTTATGACAAAACGGTAACTAACAAACTAGGATCCTAATAGAAAGCTGTTAGCTTCCCTAAGATACAGGTAGGATTATAAGGTAGGCCTATTTACAACATAAATTGTCAATAGGCTATGCTGGCGACACAAATAAAATCTCCTTTGAAACCAATGGCTTCGCCTTACAGTATCAAGCGGACTTAAACTGCCATATCGTGGCTTAAAAAAATTGTAATAACATTCAAGCAGCTCCATGAGTCAAGGAAAGCTGAATGAAGTAGCCACTTCTAGATGGGACCCACTACACAGTAGCTTAAGGTGTGTTGCTAAAGCAGCCATAATGAAATGAAGGTGTCATTGTTTGGATACTTCACACACACGTGCTTTTAATTTCACAAGACTACAACTACCAAGCTGTAATCAAAGCACATCGATTCCCCTCTCACACCATGCACGACTTAAAACAAAATAAACAGGCGTCTCAGTCTCAATATGATGTTTAGGCAAAACTGTATCAGACCGGTGTAACGTTGGTAAATCTTCCATTGCACAGAATGATTTTTGTAGCACGTGCAATAAATGACAGTCGAAGATACAAACAGTGCTGCTATCAATTTGCTTGGTATAACCGCATTTATAGTTTTACAAATGCAATCAATCAAATGCCTCCATCACTCAACTAACTCTAAAGGTAACATTACCTAGGTCCTTATTGATATTACAAGATTAACGCACCTGCAGTAAAAACCAAGCATGTCGATAAACATCCTCAGATTTATTTAGGCTTCAAGAAGAAATGGAATTACACTTCATGTGAACATGTCGTCCTATCCTTATTAGATGTTATTGCAAGTGTAAATTACAGTCCTTGTATATGAAGCGTCCATTGTTTTTCCAACCCACTTTTAACTTCCAACAAAACTAGATGTACCGCATAGCGGTACAAAATATGACCGCCAGCTCAGTCCTGTACATCCGTTCTGTAAAAATAAATCACACTTCAATTTGTCTCCATATTTTTACTCCATCCCCACTCTTGGAAACTTTTGTGTATGCTTGTTTGGCATGCCTGAGTGTGTGTGTGCGGCTGCACAGAAAGTAGCCTACTGGTGCTGAAAAGGTGAATAGATTGTAGAATAGCCAAAGAAGATGTAGCATTGTTATAAAACCTTTAAAATCTCTAAACAATCACAAGTAGGGCAGTTCATCACAGTTCATCCATTGCAACTGGATTGATGAAAGGTCACTTACACCTGTAGGCTACATTGTATTTGGGAAAAGCAAAAGGTATCAGCATAATGTTATTTATTTATTTATCTTTTATGTATTTATAAACAAAAACATCTCTGTCAGTTCCATGCGGTTTTCAACAGCTATCAAAACAAAGGTCATTTTTGGATGGATGGATTTTTGTGAATGTTTCTTCTTCTACTACATAAGATTTTAGTCATCTTTAGTTCATGTAATACTTTATTGTCAATGCACAAATTAAGTAACAGTAGTCTGAAACGTTATTGTTAATGCACAAATTAAGTAACAGTAGCCTAGTCTGAAACGAAATGCTGTTTTACATCTAACCAGTGGTGCAAATAAATGACATGTCCAAATGGGCCTTGATGAAATGCGTCGCTAGACTGTTCATACACATTTTAACGGCCCAAAGTTGAAGAGCTTTTTGTCGTTATTGTTCGTGCAAATATAGGCTGATTCATGTTCCCTTGCATTGTGTAACTGAGGTCCATGGCTAGTCTGGCTTTCATCAGACCAAGCTCAATCTTTTAAGAAATCAAAAAATAAATAGTGGGCAGATCAGGCTGGGTTCACCCAGCCTAGTCCATAGGCACCCGATATTGTTTAATTTTCCGATTGAGATATACACGCTCTGGCTATTCTAAATGCAAAATTGCATCAGGGAGTTATGACAAAACGGTAACTAACAAACTAGATCCTAATAGAAAGCTGTTAGCTTCCCTAAGATACAGGTAGGATTATAAGGTAGGCCTATTTACAACATAAATTGTCAATAGGCTATGCTGGCGACACAAATAAAATCTCCTTTGGAAACCAATGGCTTCGCCTTACAGTATCAAGGGACTTAAACTGCCATATCATTGGCGAAAAATTGTAATAACATTCAAGCAGCTCCATGAGTCAAGGAAAGCGCGAATGAAGTAGCCACTTCTAGATGGGACCCACTACACAGTAGCTTAAGGTGTGTTGCTAAAGCAGCCATAATGAAATGAAGGTGTCATTGTTTGGATACTTCACACACACGTGCTTTTTAATTTCACAAGACTACAACTACCAAGCTGTAATCAAAGCACATCGATTCCCCTCTCACACCATGCACGCACTTAAAACAAAATAAACAGGCGTCTCAGTCTCACGCATGTTTAGGCAAAACTGTATCAGACCGGTGTAACGTTGGTAAATCTTCCATTGCACAGAATGATTTTGTAGCACGTGCAATAAATGACAGTCGAAAGATACAAACAGTGCTGCTATCAATTTGCTTGGTATAACCGCATTTATAGTTTTCTACAAATGCAATCAATCAAATGCCTCCATCACTCAACTAACTCTAAAGGTAACATTACCTAGGTCCTTATTGATATTACAAGATTAACGCACCTGCAGTAAAACCAAGCATGTCAGATAAACATCCTCAGATTTATTTGGCTTCAAGAAGAAATGGGAATTATTACTTCATGTGAACATGCGTCCTATCCTTATTAGATGTTCGCGATGTAAATTACAGTCCTTGTATGGAAGCCCATTATTTTCCAACCCACTTTTTAACTTCCAACAAAACTAGATGTACCGCGACATAGCGGTGCTAAAATATGACCGCCCGCTCAGTCCTGTACATCCGTTCTGCGAAAAAATAAATCACACTTCAATTTGTCTCCATATTTTACTCCATCCCCACTCTTGAAACTTTTGTGTATGCTTGTTTGGCATGCCTGAGTGTGTGTAATGTGGCTGCACAGAAAGTAGCCTACTGGTGCTGAAAAGGTGAATAGATTGTAGAATAGCCAAAGAAGATGTAGCATTGTTATAAAAACCTTTAAAATCTCCTAAACAATCACAAGTAGGGCAGTTCATCACAGTTCATCCATTGCACCTGGATTGATGAAAGGTCACTCTTTACACCTGTAGGCTACATTGTATTTGGGAAAAGCAAAAAGGTATCAGCATAATGTTATTTATTTATTTATCTTTTATGTATTTATAAACAAAAAAAACATCTCTGTCAGTTCCATGCGGTTTTCAACAGCTATCAAAACAAAGGTCATTTTGGATGGATGGATTTTTTGTGAATGTTTCTTCTTCTACATAAGATTTTAGTCATCTTTAGTTCATGTAATACTTTATTGTCAATGCACAAATTAAGTAACAGTAGTCTGAAACGTTATTGTTAATGCACAAATTAAGTAACAGTAGCCTAGTCTGAAACGAAATGCTGTTTACATCTAACCAGTGGAAAAATAAATGACATGTCCAAATGGGCCTTGATGAAATGCGTCATAGACTGTTCATACACATTTAACGCCCAAAGTTGAAGAGCTTTTGTCCGTTATTGTTCGCGTACATATAGGCTGATTCATGTTCCCTTTGCATTGTGTAACTGAGGTCCATGCTAGTCTGGCTTTCATCAGACCAAGCTCAATCTTTTAAGAAATCAAAAATAAATAGTGGGCAGATCAGGCTGGGTTCACCCAGCCTAGTCCATAGGCACCCGATATTGTTAATTTTCCGATTGAGATATACG
>NW_025962524.1:0-12514 GCF_017589495.1 Alosa alosa
CCATTAATTCAACAACAGTGAGCAAGCAGTAAATAAAAAGAGACCCAGACTTGTATAGGAGCAGCTTCTGTAGTTGTGTGCACATCCCTCCTTTCTATTGGCCAGGTGCAGGACAAAGGTATAAAAGCTTTTAATTAAAAAGTTGGAGCATTCTCTTCTTATCTTCTCTTCTGGGCATTATTATTACACCCCATGCCCTAATGTAGTGCTAGGGTATCACAGGAAGCTTCCGTCACATCTACAGTGTACAGGTCGCAGGGTGGCTTGGCTGAGGAGGAAAAAGAGCACAGTTGGTTTAGTGGGACGAGACTGGTTGTGTTTGTCAATGCCTCAGTGTGTGTGTGTGTGTGTGTGGGGGAGCAGGGGGTGAGGCAGGGGAGGATGTTTGGGGATGAGGGAGTGAGATTAACCTCCTGAGACCCTGCATCCCTCGTGATGAGAACATTACATTTAGCTTTGTAGGCAGTGCGGTTCAGACCTCCATGGGGCCCTAAGCATCCTGCCCAAGGCCCCTCCTACCTGAACTAAAAAAACTGCATTCAATGCAAAAGAACTGCAAATATTTTTCTCCAAAACTGGGCGGGTTTCATACTCAGAAATCTGCAGTTTGACACTTGAAGTAATGCAGTTTTTTTGTAAGGGTCTGTTGTGCTAGTAGCCTACTGGCTGACTGTTCTTCACCTGAGTGACTGTAGTAGGCTACTTGCCAAAGACATAAGCTATGAACTAGCCCCCTGATTCTCTTATTATTTCAATATTTTTCAAACGTGGACTATTTTAAACAATCATTTTAATACTTCATATAGGCCTATCGTACGATTATTGCATCTATTGTCCATGCAGCACAGCCAATCAAAGATTAATACATTAGGCTAGGCCTACTTTCCATTTTGCATAATGTAGGCTATAAAGCTTGACTAAACATTGTAAAACAATTAATTCTTTTAAAAAATGTATGGGAAGAGGAAATCACCTATTAGTTTTAACGGTTCTCGTGATGTTTCTGCTGAAAACTGCTAGTTTCATCCTGAGCTGCACGCATATGAACGATTTAAAGATGCGGTTATTTTAAAAAAATGTAGCCAATCCCAAGATTCAAACAAACGGAATATGCGCATTATATTTCACAACTTGCGAAGTACTGGGACTGGGAAAGGCTGGCAAAGTGCTTCAGACAGATCAGGGGATTCACTGCCTGTTAGGTAGGCCTATGCTAGACCAGCAACACACGCTGGAAATAGACGATGTTGACATCAAACCATGGAATAAATGCAAGTTTACCGACTGCTGTTTAAGCCATTCGCAAGTGGCGTTTCCGTTTTTCATGCCCTGAATGGTAATTCGGTTTTATGTTCATCTTCTAATGTATGAGGCACTGTAACTATAACTGTATAGGGCCTACTGTAACTAACTTGTCTGCATAGGGCCTACTGTACTAACTTTGTCTGCATAGGGCCTACTGTACTAACTTGTCTGTCAGTCACTAGCTTGACTCAAGAGGAGACGGGAGGGGGCTCTCAATTAATTTCAGGGGCCCCACGCAACCCATGAGGTGTGCGATAGTGAGAACCGGCCCTGTTTGTGGGACTTTCTACTTCTGAATACATTTCTGTTGCCCTCATATCATGACAGTTATTTGTACCAGAAAGAGAAAGCACACACACATACCTTCACAAATAGGACATCAATGATACTCAGAAAAGTGCTGAGCTTTGTGTGCAAAGGGTAAAACAGAAGGCAACAGGGCAATCGACAGCATGTGTGATCATTAACACATTATAAAAGTCACTAGAGGTGTTAGTGTGTACAATGTACACATTAAGCTAGGGGACTAATTGCTGTTATATTCTCTCCACAGCCCAGTAGTGTTTGCTCAGGGAGGCCCACACGACACACTGATTTGGCCTTCCAGTTAAGTGTATGGACAGTATAACAGGTTTGCATTCCATAGTTTATTGCTTAATACCCTGCCTGCTCTACTCTTTCCTCTAACCTGCCTAATTTACAATGGCAGAGAGTGTCTGTGTAAAAGCACTTCATTAAAATACAGGACTTCTGGTGGATTCTGGGTGAACCCAGAAGAGTCTGTGAGTGCATTATTTTGAATTTCAGGAGGTCAACTTGACAAATTTGAAGATTATTAATTTAAAGAATTTAAAAAGACATCATATGCTACTCCCAAATCCTATTTCAAACATTTAAAACAGGTACAGTAGTCTAAGATACAAAACTCCAGAGCAGTGGGCAGCCCTTAACCAGGCACCCAGGGAGCAGTTGTGGGTTAGGGTGACTTGCTCAAGGGCACCCTCATCCATGGATGTGGGAGAGAACTTTTTTACACTGGGCCCCATACACATTTTTCCTACCAGCCAGGGATTGAACCAGCCACCCTAAGTCAGATTTCTTCCGGACATAGTAAAACCAATTGTTTTCGCTTGGAAATGGAAATCTATGTGAAAAAGCGCTTTTTGACCTTTACTTGTTATAGGAAATATTCTTGTTCTATTGGCAAATGTTGCAAGTGAAATGTTCTTGTTTTGTGGAAAACATTCCTTAAAATAATTAAAATTGTCTGGCAAGATACTGAAAAATAGAACAAGAATATTTCACTTTATAACCAGGTCAAAAACTTAAATCAAGCGCAATAATAAGCTAATAATTTTAAAATAAGCATATTATCTTGGTTTTCTTGGAATCTTACTTAGATTTCATTTTTTGCATTCAAGCTACAACACCAACCATTGTTTTCACTTGTTCCCTGGTTCCCTGGTTCCCAGGAAATGATATTTGAGTGCAAAAGAAGGAAAGGGGAATCCTTTTCTGAAAGGGATGTTTTTCCCCATCGTGGAAAACGATGCAAGTGAAAGCTGTAGGAGAAAGGAAGATGTCAAGAGGTGAGCTTGACACAATTTGAAGGTTATTCATTTAAAGATAGAAAATCTTAGGCTACTCCCAAATCTTGTTCAAAAACATTAAAATCAGGCAGTACAATAACAAGATTCAAATCTCAGAATGAAATTAAATGTGTTAACTCATTCATTGAATTCCTGGGTAAGAAGGATATGTGTAGTCCTGTCGTTTTTCAAAGTTGGCAGAGTTTCCTTTGACAGCTCGGCAGGACAGCTGGGGCACTGCAGACAGTCTGGACCTCTCGGGCAGGTGGCCTGATGACTGGTAGCCTGATGACAGACTGATGTGGTCGCTGGAGGGGGCAGCAAAAGCGACCAGGATCTGGAGGGACAAGGGATCCAGACTGCTTGAGTAGGCCTAGTTGAATTCTGTGAGAGAAGGGGTGTTTTGCAAAAAAATCCAAGCAGCTCACCTATTTAATTGGGCTGCTGACGAGCTTGGATCTTGCACTCTTTCTATCCCTGCTATCAAATGCAGAGGACAGGAAATAGATAGATAGATAGATAGATAGATACTTTTATTGATCCCCTAGGGGAAATTCAAGGTCTCAGCAGCAGCATACATACAACACAAACACATTCTTTAATTAGGCTGGTTTTTATTAGGAAATGACTTTGTCAAGAAATTGCATGCAATGGCAGAATGAAAGGGTGATAATACTAATACTAATAGTGATAGCACATATATAGTGTTCCCACTGCCGGTTGATCTCTTTCAACTTCTGCCCTCTGGAAGACGCTATATATCTCTGAAGACAGGAACGACGCGCTTCAACAACAACTTCTACCCTTCAGCAATTAGACTCCTGAACTCCTGAAGATTTGCAACTCTACTTATTTATTTATATTTATTTAATTAATCTCCTCCCGCTGTGTTTCTTATAAGATCGCTCTCTGATTCCTTGATGAACAATGAATAAATTACAGATAATCAAAAGCACTTTAATAAAGCTGATGACAATCAGGCAGGAAACCTGAAACAGCTGCACTGGCCTTAGTAACCTGCATGGCTTGGGGAGGATGGAAATTAATCATGCATGCAAAGGTGAAAAATAGGAATTTAGGCATAGGTTTGTTTTACACAAACAAACAAACAAACAAACAAACAAATACATACATACATAAATACCCCTGTAAATGCCCTCCTTATCAAAGGATAAGATGTGAACTGCTGTGGGCTCGAGACATGTGGTTGTCTAAGTCTTGTCTTCAGTGTTGCATGCAGCTAGAAATGTAATAGGAAAACATCAGGGGCCCTAATTTAAATGAAGGTCAAAATACTAAGTCAGTCAGTAAGCAAAGTGTCTCATGCTTTGAAGCAAAGCTATTGTGTGGTCTGCTACACAAGCATTGAAGTGACCCACCTACGTCATGCCGACATTAAACTCGAAATACAGTTTAAAACATAGCCTACAGTTTAAGCTATAGCCTACACTAACACAATAATATGTGGCATGAATAATAGCCTACTTCAAATAGGTGTTATTTCAGATAGATTGCTAGATTGCAAATATTCAGATAGATTGCGTCTTCTGTTAACTCATTGCCGTCATCGTGAAGCGCTGTATCTCGCGGTTATACCATGCACTATTATATAGCTAGAATAATACATGTTTCCAATGATATAATGTTTCTATAGTAGGCTACAATGTTATTTCCTCTGTTTTACGTGGGTAAGGCCACCGTCCCTCCATAGACATTCAGCAATAGGCTGTTTTGCATCCATTACAAACAAACATGCAATGTGAAAGTCTGGGATTGGGGAGAGCACTTTAGTATACCTAGTCTAGTGCATAAGCATGAAGTTGAACCTTTAGATGAAAAAACACTCTTTAATAATAGGCCTACAATAAATAAATACACCGCTAATGACGTTTACTTTGACCAATGCATTCATCACCTGTAACTCCGTGATAACAGTAAAGTATTTGGCTGAGCAATGGAGGTTAATATGTTCTATGTTTTGTCCACATGATGTAGGCCCTATGTCTATGTCTAATCATTGTTGCACTCGGGAAGAAAACTGTAAATGTTTAATTCGTCCTCCCTTTCAATCGTCCCGAACGGTCGTTCTCTCCAAACTAACTTTATTCTCAAAATGTTGAGTTTAATGTCGACACGTCGAGATTAAAGTCGACAGGATATTTCAACTTTATTCTCGAAATGTCGAGTTTAATGCCGACATGGCGACTTTAATCTTGTCAAGGTAAAATATTTTTCTTAATGTGTGGCCCTAATACTCCGTTGTATAAAAAGAGACTGACTAAATAACCCTTGTATTATGTTCAGATTTTATTTTGCATTTAAAAACAATAGAGAAATAAAAAAAAATGCATTGAAGTTTTAAATATATGTTGTCTTATCTCCACATATGATAACATATGTTTTTGTGTTAAAACTACCATCTTTATAAAAAAAAATCATGTTTCATGTTTGTACAGACAAATGAAAATGAAAATGTTTTTATTTGTATTTTTTATTTTGAAAAACAGATGATGAATAACAATAAAAACACCAGAACCAAACATAGGTTCTACAACATAAACACAAAACAGAAATGAATTCAGCACTATTTTAGTCACTGGTGATCACACATGATGCAAACATGCACCACAGATGTCCCCTGCAGCTGCTGCATGTGGTCTGTGTGTTGGAATCCCACATCTCACACTCACAGCACTTTCTCTTGTTGCATTTAGCTGTAACTTACAATGATGACAAGAATGTTAGTTAGGTGGTATTTTCTACCACACTTCCTAAACACTCTATACCACACACACACACACACACACACACACACACACACACACACACACACACACACACACACACACACACACACCAACAGCAACAACGCGACACTTACTTTAGACACTGTAGCCTGTGGTTTGTGGTGAATCATCGCTTATAAGCCTGCCTGATCCCTGCTCCAGAAAAAGACGTTTTTCTTTGAAGCTTGCTTTGGCTCCAGTTTGGGTTAATTACAACCCAGATTACAAGTGCATTGTGGCAGAAACATCCAGAATATTCAGGAATATCACCAGTGGCCACCAGTATAAGGTTCTTCTTTGGCAGCTGTATGGCAGAAGCAGCTTGTCCAAGTTGACTGCTCCTCCTAGGTGGCCTTATAATAAGGGCGGCTGGTCCTATGATCCCAGCCATTGCTTCTTCCCCATAAAGCAAAGTGCTCATGTGCACCACATATTTATGCCTTTGCGGTAGCCTATGTATGTAGGATGCTAGGGCAGTGTTGGTTGTAAATATGTAAGTGCTCTTGATCAACTCTGTTGTATGCGTGAATAGTAAATGTGCAGCCTAGGCTACAATAATTTTGCCAATGATGGACTGTTTAACACGGAGCATGACTTAACGAATTGAATTACTACTTTTGATATAATCTATCTTACTTTTATTGTTAACTTGCTTGGTTGACCCACCTCCTAACATACAATGTTACAATGTTGTGTGGGCCTACAAAAGAAATATTAGCGCAGAGTGAGGGCTGCAACTACAGCTAGGAGTTAACTGGGAGAAAATGTTTTGGTCAAATAGTATAAAGAAGGGGAAAGGAAAGAAGTTCATGCTTCATCTTACCTGCTCACACACACACAAAGAAAGACACACAAGTCTCTCGCTCTCATTCCCTCCCCCATTCTCTCTCATACACACACACACACACACACACACACACACACACACACACACACATGTATATGGATACACACATGCTTTCTGTGAGGGCTGTACAAACTGTACAAAAACACATATGAGCACACACATTTTTGATCAGTCATATTAGTGTGTATGATTAGTCATATTAGTGTGTATGATTAGTCATATTAGTGTGTGTGTGTGTGTGTGTGTGTGTGTGTGTGTGTGGTTTTCACAAATGCAAAGCCTGGGTGTCTGATCTGCAACCATGTGTCACCATGTCATTGTTTGAGGGCACTACGAGATGAAGTACACCTTCAAGGTGACCTGTCCACTCCAGACAGAGGCACAAAAGCAACAGAACAACACTGACGGGGGGCTATGTACACAGTAGCAGGGATCATAGTGGATTCTGATGTTCTTTTTTCTCATATTTGTTTGATATTGATATTGTAGTAATTATTTTTAAGCGGACTACCAACGTCTGTTGCCGACCCATGCCGTGAGAGTATCAGGAGGAAAAATACTCAATAAAGACTGTGGAAAAGCAAGAGCTTCTAGGGCTTGGTTGCAACATTGTGGTTTGTAGGAAAGACATGGGATGTGTCTGGCTGTGTGTGTGTGTACAGTATATTGTGTGTGTGTGTGTGTGTGTGAGAGAGAGAGAGAGAAAGAGAATTAAGACAGAGAGGAAGGGGAGAAAAAGAGAGAGAAGTGCGGGTACATGTACATTTGCTGTATGTCTCAGTGTATTTAGGTTTGACCCTAACATCTTGTGAAGGAGTAAATGTAGGGGTATTGTAGCATGTGTACTGGAATTACATGTGATGATTCTTGTATCCTTTTCTTTTAGGAACAATTTTAAATGGATCAATTTGACCCAAAGACCACACAATAGCTAGAATAAATATGACACAATATAATAGAATAAAAATGACACAAACAAATACACAATAAATAAATTGTTTCAGAATATGCTGTTTAACCAACTGTAACTCTATAAAAGACAAGATGGTTTAATATGCAATAAAAATGCCACTATACTGTTTGTTGCTCTCTGTCCATTCTAACACATCATGTCACAGATTTGACAAGATTAAAGGCCACTGCAGCTTTAACATTAACCACTGCAGGGAGGGGAAAAACTATGACCTGCTAATTAGTCATGAGTCAGTCATGATAATGATACGACACTGTTCAGCATTCTGTGGTGTTGGGCCTAATTTCCCCATTCATTCTCTATGGCGAGTCTTAACGTACACATGTAATACTCTTTTGTCCAGTGGTGGTTGTTTTGGCGCTTGTTTCACGTTTGCCATCTGAAACGGAATGAAATAGGCCTACCACGCAAACAATGTACAGTAAGAGGCCTATGCTGACTGCATCAGTGCTCAAAAGTATTCTAAAAGTTTATCAATTAATTATTAATAACTAACTAACTTCTATTCAAGTCATATTTCTGGGACTTTCTGGGATAACTATTTTTAATTTTATTCACTGCTCAAATGTCTGCAATAAATTCACAATTGGTCAGTCATCATTAGTCAGTCACCAGATGAGTGAAAGTGGTCATTTCAGATGTTTTTGCCAGCACTTCATAAAACTCTCATAGTTTAAGAACTTCAAATTATTTGCAGGATATTGCTTGTTCACAACTTGAGCTGTGTAAGCAAAGACACAGAGTTCAGAGTTCACACATTTTGAATAAAATACACTTTTGGGACTCTGCTAATACGCTTGGGAATGCTATTTTTTTATTAGTATTATTTCATTTGAGCCTACATTTACACTGATATGGCATGATTGCACATAAACACAGCTAACAACAGAGTTAAAATTGCAGTAGCCTGCGAATAAAATGTAATGGAATATTCAACTATGGTATAGACTGCTGTTGTTCACAGCACTAACTATGTATGGTTACTAATATACTCCGAAGTCTCTGGCCCTCTTAGAGCCAGGCATGCAGGCCCCCTCGAAGAAAAAAAAGCACAGCACATTATGTGGGTTGGCCCAGAGCCGAAAGATAAGTTGTCTTCACTGCTCTAGTCATAGTCAAACATGGGCTTTTGCCTTTCAGTTCAGCGTTGTTAGTTGGTGCCTGTTTATGCTGGGTAACATCAGCTGACTTCAAACAAAACAGAGAGCTAGCTCGCTACTTTCTCCCCCTCCTCCTTCCGCGTGTTGCTCCCATGCAATTGAAACTCTCCTAAACGCAGCATCTTGTCTGTGATTTGCTAGAACAGTTTGTTATGTTTTTATGGGCTGGTTTGCTCCAGGTTGTTTTTGTTGTTGTTTCTTTGGAGCCTGGCTGTCCACAGAGATCCCATTTTTTACAGTGTATTCAGGACACAGACAGCTAGTGGTTGGTTAGATGATAGTTTTGGTGGTGTAAGTGACATAAAATGTTTGTCTAATATAAATAAATATGTGTGGCATCATGAATCTTCAAAGGAAAAAAAATACTTTTGGAAAAAATTTCGTGTATGTGAAATAACAGTCTGATATGTTGACCTATCTTAGCTGCATTCAATCGGCGGTTACACACTTGCACTTATAGCTCCTTTTTTAGCTATAGGCTGTATAATAGGCTGCCAAACTGCCCAAGAAAGTTATCACCAGTGCGTGCCATGATGCTCTTAATGCACATCAATGCTCAAAACAATTTTGAAACAATTCTTGATTCCAACAGTCAGTCTAATACGGTAAGAATCCATGAAATCCAGCCTGTCCCTCGTTGATGACGTAACAACCGGCCAACAACCTCCTGCTGAACGCCAGCAAGACCAAAGAGATTGTTGTTGACTTCCGGAGAGAGGTCACACCCAACACCTGCCACTGACCATCGACGGTGCTGTGGTGGGAGAGAGCTGCAGCACCGGCTCCGGGGTGCACATTAGTGAAGACCCTCCTGACCACCAACACTGCATCGGCTTAAGAGAGTTTCAGCGCCAGCTTGTACTCTCCACGTGAAACTCAGGCGAGCAAGTGCCCCACCAGCCATCATGACCACATTCTACCCAGGCACCATTGAGAGCATCCTGTCCAGCTGTATCGCTGTGTGGGCGGAAGCTGCACTGAATACAACAGGAAAGCCCTGGCAGCCATAGTGAACACAGCTGGAAGGATCATTAGTGCTTCACTCCCCTCCCTGAAGCTGACATTTACACCACCCACACCAAGAAGGCTTACCCTCAAAATTGTGAGTGATGCAAGTCACCCCCCGCCACAATCTGTTTGATCTACTGCTCCCTCTGGGAAGAGGTACAGAAGCCTGCGCCTCCCGCAAGACTAACAGACTCACCAACAGCTTCATTGCCTGCTGTAAGGATGCTGA
This sequence comes from Alosa alosa, assembly GCF_017589495.1. Lineage (NCBI taxonomy): Eukaryota > Metazoa > Chordata > Actinopteri > Clupeiformes > Clupeidae > Alosa > Alosa alosa. The sequence continues at coordinate 9,898 of NW_025962524.1, forward strand.
ACTCTCCCTTCCTCTCCCCCCCCCCTCCACCCTCAGCTACATAACATCCTGACACTGGACCCACAATGGTCAGCCTGCACTACTCCACTTGCACACTTGAACACTTGCACACCCTTGTACACTTTTTACAACATGGTGTTGTTGTCCTGAAAACACAACACTTCTTGCTGCTCTTACATAATCCTGGTAACCACTATGCCACTTCTGTATTACTTAGGGTCAAAACAGAACTACCCAAGCCTTATTGGCCCACTCTTGCACTAGTATTTTATTGATCAGTTCATGCACAATTTCAAATCCAAATTTTGCTGCTCTTATTTTTTCATTATTATATGTGCCCTTCATTTACTTATTTACTTACTTTTTGTTTACTTGAATGTTATGTTTGTCTGTGGACTTAAATTGGTAAAATATCTTGTCTTCACCGTGGGATAGTGAGAAACGTACTTCGATCTCTTTGGTATGTCTGGAACATGTGAAGAAATTGGACAATAAAGCTGACTTTGACTTTTGACTTTGAAGGGAATCCAGGAGGGATGTGTGGCCCATGACTTCCTTCTTTTCCTGATAACGGGGTCATGAAGAATTACACTGCAGAACATACAGTGATTTGACCACAGCAAAGCCTGTAGGCAAAGGAAAACTTTCCAGAAACCGATGTGTCTACTGAAAGGTGAACTTTCTAGAATCTACGAGCCTATCCAGGAATTTGGGACTTACTGCGGTTCGAGGTAAGATAAGTTCTTAAATAACTTATTAAAGACAAAGACTTTTCATGTTGAAAAGTGCATGATGATTATTTTACACAAACACGACATGGTGTTTGTGTTAAGATCCTCAAGCAATTCAGTTTACAGAGCACTCTTGGGGTGAGTATTATTGTTCTTGTAGTACTATTGCTGTCCTTAGCTGGGCAAAGGGGATTCTGTGAAGTACTGTAGTCGCCTGTCATTCTAAACAGCATAGACAGAACGGGCATAGTATGAGAGTGTAATGGCTCAAGTGAGCCATTTGCCCGGGCATTACAGCCTCTAAATAGTGTTAACTATTTGGGTGTTAATTACTTTATAAGGGGTCTATCGGGCCCTATTATTACTACGGCCCTGAGAGGAATATATAGTGTGCTGCAAGACAGTTCAGGGCTACTTCAAGAATCTCCATATAGAGTGCTGCTGTTCACTGGGTGTTTGAATCAGGATCAATTATCACTTAGTTAAGCTGTTGGCTGACGAGACACCGTAGAGCCACAGGTTAAGTTGTTGGCTGGGGTTCCAGTGGATTTGTTGTTTTGCATTCTGTCTTTTAATCAGTGTCTATGTTGTTTTTTTATGTTTTAATTACTTTTTTTCAACATTTTAAACTATTGCCCTTATATGCTTTTATATATTATTACCTCATGTTTCATTTTTCTTTTTATTCTTTACTTTTTAAACTATTCTTTTGACTATTGCCCTATATTTCAGGGTTGGTTCTAGCCTACTACAGTACATTTGGGTGGACTGCAGACATTTTGGGTGGGCTTTTATTTGTTATTACTTTTGTTTTTATTTATGTAAAGCAATACTGAATGACCTGTGAAGAAAAGCGCCAAATACAAATAAACTTGACTTGACTTGACTTGGTGTTGTTGATGTGCAAGGGAGCGAATCCCACAGCCATCAGGCAGTACAGATGATGTGGGCGGAAACTGATGTTATTGTGTAAAAGTTAAACTTAATCATCTGTGAATGTTCTAGAAATTTGATAGTTACAGTACTTTTTTTCCAGGTGCATACACACCAACTAAATGAAAAGCACACAGTAATTCACTGGAGGAGGGGACAAAAGCATGCATAGGATTTCCCTTTTTCCAAATTGAGACCACACGCTGCATCCTCAACTGACATGATATAATGTGCTAAAGTTAAACCATTATTATGATTTGGATTATGATCTTAAGGACTTATTTGGGGTGCTGACATTGTGTGTGTGTGTGTGTGTGTGTTTGTGCCACCTCAGTGAAGGCTAGGTTCTCCCTTCTGATTATTACCTTGATGAAGGGCCGCTCACACTATCAAAATAACTGTACCTAATCGCATGAGCCGCCTCACACTGACCAATGATATGAAAGTCTCTCATGTTGATGAATGATGTAACGGCTGTGTTTTTTTTTAAAAGTATATTTTTTTGGGGCTTTATGCCTTTAATGATAGACAGTGAGAGTGACAGGAAGTTTAATGGGAGAGAGCAGGGTGGGATCCAGAGTCCAATTTCATGGGGCAGTGAATGGAACCCAGGTCGCCGGCGATGACAGGTGCCCTTAGCCAGGCTGCGCCACAGCTGGGCCCTGGCTGGTGGCTTTTATTGTTCTCAAAAATAGCTCTGGAAAGTAAGCCCAGATTATATCATATTATATCATATTTTGTGATATTGTTATAGTTTATGTGTGGACGCTATCATTCATATTATTAGTTATGCAGTGATATCTTCTGTTGTTATCGTAATAGTTATCATTCTGGTTTGACCAGCTAATCACCACTGTCTGTTTGTTGTTACCATGGTGAAGGAGGTTATGTACTCAACCCCGTCTGTTTGTTGCTACCTCTGTGTAGGAGGTTATGTTCTCAGCCTTGTCTGG
>NW_025962525.1:0-12511 GCF_017589495.1 Alosa alosa
GTGAAAACTAAGAAAATCTGAAAAGTCGAAAAAAAATAAGACCAATTTTGTTTTCACTTTTGTTTTGCCACAGATCATGCATTTCACATGTCTAGGCGTGAAGTAAAACATAATTTGGACAATATCTGACATATTTTTGAAATGTGTCAAAATCCGTCTTTTTCCTGACCCCGGACCTTATGTGAAAACTAAGAAAATCTGAAAAGTCACGAAAAAAATAAGACCAATTTTGTTTTTCACTTTTTTTGCCACAGATCATGCATTTCACATGTCTAGGCGTGAAGTAAAAAATAATTTGGACAATATCTGACATATTTTGAAATTTGTCAAAATCCGTCTTTTTCCTGACCCCGGACCTTATGTGAAAACTAAGAAAATCTGAAAAGTCACGAAAAAAATAAGACCAATTTTTTTTTCACTTTTTTTTGCCACAGATCATGCATTTCACATGTCTAGACGTGAAGTAAAACATAATTTGGACAATATCTGACATATTTTGAAATTTGTCAAAATCCGTCTTTTTTCTGACCCCGGACCTTATGTGAAAACTAAGAAAATCTGAAAAGTACGAAAAAAATAAGACCAATTTTTTTTTTTTCACTTTTTTTTGCCACAGATCATGCATTTCACATGTCTAGGCGTGAAGTAAAACATAATTTGGACAATATCTGACATATTTTGAAATTTGTCAAAATCCGTCTTTTCCTGACCCCGGACCTTATGTGAAAACTAAGAAAATCTGAAAAGTCACGAAAAAAATAAGACCAATTTTTTTTTCACTTTTTTTGCCACAGATCATGCATTTCACATGTCTAGGCGTGAAGTAAAACATAATTTGGACAATATCTGACATATTTTGAAATTTGTCAAAATCCGTCTTTTCCTGACCCGGACCTTATGTGAAAACTAAGAAAATCTGAAAAGTCACGACAAAAATAAGACCAATTTTTTTTTTCACTTTTTTTTGCCACAGATCATGCATTTCACATGTCTAGGCGTGAAGTAAAAATAATTTGGACAATATCTGACATATTTTTGAAATTTGTCAAAATCCGTCTTTTCCTGACCCCGGACCTTATGTGAAAACTAAGAAAATCTGAAAAGTCACGAAAAAAATAAGACCAATTTTTTTTTCACTTTTTTTTTGCCACAGATCATGCATTTCACATGTCTAGGCGTGAAGTAAAAAATAATTTGGACAATATCTGACATATTTTGAAATTTGTCAAAATCCGTCTTTTTCCTGACCCGGACCTTATGTGAAAACTAAGAAAATCTGAAAAGTCACGACAAAAAATAAGACCAATTTTGTTTTTCACTTTTTTTTTGCCACAGATCATGCATTTCACATGTCTAGGCGTGAAGTAAAAAATAATTTGGACAATATCTGACATATTTTGAAATTTGTCAAAATCCGTCTTTTTCCTGACCCGGACCTTATGTGAAAACTAAGAAAATCTGAAAAGTCACGAAAAAAATAAGACCAATTTTTTTTTCACTTTTTTTTGCCACAGATCATGCATTTCACATGTCTAGGCGTGAAGTAAAACATAATTTGGACAATATCTGACATATTTTGAAATTTGTCAAAATCCGTCTTTGTTCCTGACCCCGGACCTTATGTGAAAACTAAGAAAATCTGAAAAGTACGAAAAAAATAAGACCAATTTTGTTTTCACTTTTTTTTGCCACAGATCATGCATTTCACATGTCTAGGCGTGAAGTAAAAATAATTTGGACAATATCTGACATATTTTGAAATTTGTCAAAATCCGTCTTTTTTCCTGACCCGGACCTTATGTGAAAACTAAGAAAATCTGAAAAGTCACGAAAAAATAAGACCAATTTTTTTTTTCACTTTTTTTTGCCACAGATCATGCATTTCACATGTCTAGGCGTGAAGTAAAAATAATTTGGACAATATCTGACATATTTTGAAATTTGTCAAAATCCGTCTTTTTCCTGACCCGGACCTTATGTGAAAACTAAGAAAATCTGAAAAGTACGAAAAAATAAGACCAATTTTTTTTTCACTTTTTTTTTTGCCACAGATCATGCATTTCACATGTCTAGGCGTGAAGTAAAAATAATTTGGACAATATCTGACATATTTTGAAATTTGTCAAAATCCGTCTTTTTCCTGACCCCGGACCTTATGTGAAAACTAAGAAAATCTGAAAAGTACGAAAAAAATAAGACCAATTTTTTTTTCTTTTTTTTTGCCACAGATCATGCATTTCACATGTCTAGGCGTGAAGTAAAAATAATTTGGACAATATCTGACATATTTTGAAATTTGTCAAAATCCGTCTTTTTCCTGACCCGGACCTTATGTGAAAACTAAGAAAATCTGAAAAGTCACGAAAAAAATAAGACCAATTTTTTTTTCACTTTTTTTTGCCACAGATCATGCATTTCACATGTCTAGGCGTGAAGTAAAAATAATTTGGACAATATCTGACATATTTTGAAATTTGTCAAAATCCGTCTTTTCCTGACCCGGACCTTATGTGAAAACTAAGAAAATCTGAAAAGTCACGAAAAAAATAAGACCAATTTTTTTTTTCACTTTTTTTTTGCCACAGATCATGCATTTCACATGTCTAGGCGTGAAGTAAAAATAATTTGGACAATATCTGACATATTTTTGAAATTTGTCAAAATCCGTCTTTTCCTGACCCGGACCTTATGTGAAAACTAAGAAAATCTGAAAAGTCGAAAAAAATAAGACCAATTTTTTTTTTTTCACTTTTTTTGCCACAGATCATGCATTTCACATGTCTAGGCGTGAAGTAAAAAATAATTTGGACAATATCTGACATATTTTGAAATTTGTCAAAATCCGTCTTTTTCCTGACCCCGGACCTTATGTGAAAACTAAGAAAATCTGAAAAGTCACGAAAAAAATAAGACCAATTTTTTTTTCACTTTTTTTTTGCCACAGATCATGCATTTCACATGTCTAGGCGTGAAGTAAAAATAATTTGGACAATATCTGACATATTTTGAAATTTGTCAAAATCCGTCTTTTTTCCTGACCCCGGACCTTATGTGAAAACTAAGAAAATCTGAAAAGTCACGAAAAAAATAAGACCAATTTTTTTTTCACTTTTTTTTTGCCACAGATCATGCATTTCACATGTCTAGGCGTGAAGTAAAAAATAATTTGGACAATATCTGACATATTTTGAAATTTGTCAAAATCCGTCTTTTCCTGACCCGGACCTTATGTGAAAACTAAGAAAATCTGAAAAGTACGAAAAAAATAAGACCAATTTTTTTTTCACTTTTTTTTTGCCACAGATCATGCATTTCACATGTCTAGGCGTGAAGTAAAAATAATTTGGACAATATCTGACATATTTTGAAATTTGTCAAAATCCGTCTTTTTCCTGACCCCGGACCTTATGTGAAAACTAAGAAAATCTGAAAAGTCACGAAAAAAAATAAGACCAATTTTTTTTTTCACTTTTTTTTGCCACAGATCATGCATTTCACATGTCTAGGCGTGAAGTAAAAAATAATTTGGACAATATCTGACATATTTTGAAATTTGTCAAAATCCGTCTTTTTTTCCTGACCCGGACCTTATGTGAAAACTAAGAAAATCTGAAAAAGTCACGAAAAAAATAAGACCAATTTTTTTTTTTCACTTTTTTTTTGCCACAGATCATGCATTTCACATGTCTAGGCGTGAAGTAAAAATAATTTGGACAATATCTGACATATTTTGAAATTTGTCAAAATCCGTCTTTTTCCTGACCCGGACCTTATGTGAAAACTAAGAAAATCTGAAAAGTCACGAAAAAAATAAGACCATTTTTTTTTTCACTTTTTTTTGCCACAGATCATGCATTTCACATGTCTAGGCGTGAAGTAAAAAATAATTTGGACAATATCTGACATATTTTGAAATTTGTCAAAATCCGTCTTTTTCCTGACCCGGACCTTATGTGAAAACTAAGAAAATCTGAAAAAGTCACGAAAAAAATAAGACCAATTTTTTTTTTCACTTTTTTTGCCACAGATCATGCATTTCACATGTCTAGGCGTGAAGTAAAAATAATTTGGACAATATCTGACATATTTTGAAATTTGTCAAAATCCGTCTTTTTTCCTGACCCGGACCTTATGTGAAAACTAAGAAAATCTGAAAAGTCACGACAAAAAAAAATAAGACCAATTTTTTTTTCACTTTTTTTTTGCCACAGATCATGCATTTCACATGTCTAGACGTGAAGTAAAAAATAATTTGGACAATATCTGACATATTTTGAAATTTGTCAAAATCCGTCTTTTTTCCTGACCCCGGACCTTATGTGAAAACTAAGAAAATCTGAAAAGTCACGAAAAAAAAATAAGACCAATTTTTTTTTTACTTTTTTTGCCACAGATCATGCATTTCACATGTCTAGGCGTGAAGTAAAAATAATTTGGACAATATCTGACATATTTTGAAATTTGTCAAAATCCGTCTTTTTCCTGACCCGGACCTTATGTGAAAACTAAGAAAATCTGAAAAGTCGAAAAAATAAGACCAATTTTTTTTTTCACTTTTTTTTTTGCCACAGATCATGCATTTCACATGTCTAGGCGTGAAGTAAAAATAATTTGGACAATATCTGACATATTTTGAAATTTGTCAAAATCCGTCTTTTTCCTGACCCCGGACCTTATGTGAAAACTAAGAAAATCTGAAAAGTCACGAAAAAAATAAGACCAATTTTTTTTTTTTTTTTTTTTGCCACAGATCATGCATTTCACATGTCTAGACGTGAAGTAAAAAATAATTTGGACAATATCTGACATATTTTGAAATTTGTCAAAATCCGTCTTTTTTCCTGACCCCGGACCTTATGTGAAAACTAAGAAAATCTGAAAAGTACGAAAAAAATAAGACCAATTTTTTTTTCACTTTTTTTTTGCCACAGATCATGCATTTCACATGTCTAGACGTGAAGTAAAAAATAATTTGGACAATATCTGACATATTTTGAAATTTGTCAAAATCCGTCTTTTTTCCTGACCCGGACCTTATGTGAAAACTAAGAAAATCTGAAAAGTCGACGAAAAAATAAGACCAATTTTTTTTTCACTTTTTTTTGCCACAGATCATGCATTTCACATGTCTAGACGTGAAGTAAAAAATAATTTGGACAATATCTGACACATTTTGAAATTTGTCGAAATCCGTCTTTTTTCCTGACCCGGACCTTATGTGAAAACTAAGAAAATCTGAAAAGTCGACGAAAAAAATAAGACCAATTTTGTTTTTCACTTTTGTTTGCCACAGATCATGCATTTCACATGTCTAGACGTGAAGTAAAAAATAATTTGGACAATATCTGACATATTTTGAAATTTGTCAAAATCCGTCTTTTCCTGACCCCGGACCTTATGTGAAAACTAAGAAAATCTGAAAAAGTCACGAAAAAAATAAGACCAATTTTTTTTTTCACTTTTTTTTTGCCACAGATCATGCATTTCACATGTCTAGGCGTGAAGTAAAAAATAATTTGGACAATATCTGACATATTTTGAAATTTGTCAAAATCCGTCTTTTTCCTGACCCGGACCTTATGTGAAAACTAAGAAAATCTGAAAAGTCACGAAAAAAATAAGACCAATTTTTTTTTTCACTTTTTTTTTGCCACAGATCATGCATTTCACATGTCTAGGCGTGAAGTAAAAATAATTTGGACAATATCTGACATATTTTGAAATTTGTCAAAATCCGTCTTTTTTTCCTGACCCGGACCTTATGTGAAAACTAAGAAAATCTGAAAAGTCACGAAAAAAATAAGACCAATTTTTTTTTTTTTTTTTGCCACAGATCATGCATTTCACATGTCTAGGCGTGAAGTAAAACATAATTTGGACAATATCTGACATATTTTGAAATTTGTCAAAATCCGTCTTTTTCCTGACCCGGACCTTATGTGAAAACTAAGAAAATCTGAAAAGTCACGAAAAAAATAAGACCAATTTTTTTTTTTCACTTTTTTTTGCCACAGATCATGCATTTCACATGTCTAGGCGTGAAGTAAAAATAATTTGGACAATATCTGACATATTTTGAAATTTGTCAAAATCCGTCTTTTTCCTGACCCCGGACCTTATGTGAAAACTAAGAAAATCTGAAAAGTCACGAAAAAAATAAGACCAATTTTTTTTTTCACTTTTTTTTTGCCACAGATCATGCATTTCACATGTCTAGGCGTGAAGTAAAAAATAATTTGGACAATATCTGACATATTTTGAAATTTGTCAAAATCCGTCTTTTTCCTGACCCCGGACCTTATGTGAAAACTAAGAAAATCTGAAAAAAGTCGACGAAAAAAATAAGACCAATTTTTTTTCACTTTTTTTTGCCACAGATCATGCATTTCACATGTCTAGGCGTGAAGTAAAAATAATTTGGACAATATCTGACATATTTTGAAATTTGTCAAAATCCGTCTTTTTCCTGACCCGGACCTTATGTGAAAACTAAGAAAATCTGAAAAGTCACGAAAAAAAATAAGACCAATTTTTTTTTCACTTTTTTTTGCCACAGATCATGCATTTCACATGTCTAGGCGTGAAGTAAAACATAATTTGGACAATATCTGACATATTTTGAAATTTGTCAAAATCCGTCTTTTTCCTGACCCCGGACCTTATGTGAAAACTAAGAAAATCTGAAAAGTCACGAAAAAAATAAGACCAATTTTTTTTTTCACTTTTTTTTGCCACAGATCATGCATTTCACATGTCTAGGCGTGAAGTAAAAATAATTTGGACAATATCTGACATATTTTGAAATTTGTCAAAATCCGTCTTTTTCCTGACCCGGACCTTATGTGAAAACTAAGAAAATCTGAAAAGTCACGAAAAAATAAGACCAATTTTTTTTTTCACTTTTTTTTGCCACAGATCATGCATTTCACATGTCTAGGCGTGAAGTAAAACATAATTTGGACAATATCTGACATATTTTGAAATTTGTCAAAATCCGTCTTTTTCCTGACCCCGGACCTTATGTGAAAACTAAGAAAATCTGAAAAGTACGAAAAAAATAAGACCAATTTTTTTTTCACTTTTTTTTGCCACAGATCATGCATTTCACATGTCTAGACGTGAAGTAAAAAATAATTTGGACAATATCTGACATATTTTGAAATTTGTCAAAATCCGTCTTTTTCCTGACCCGGACCTTATGTGAAAACTAAGAAAATCTGAAAAGTCACGAAAAAAAATAAGACCAATTTTTTTTTTCACTTTTTTTTGCCACAGATCATGCATTTCACATGTCTAGGCGTGAAGTAAAAAATAATTTGGACAATATCTGACATATTTTGAAATTTGTCAAAATCCGTCTTTTTCCTGACCCGGACCTTATGTGAAAACTAAGAAAATCTGAAAAGTCACGAAAAAAATAAGACCAATTTTTTTTTTCACTTTTTTTTTGCCACAGATCATGCATTTCACATGTCTAGGCGTGAAGTAAAAAATAATTTGGACAATATCTGACATATTTTGAAATTTGTCAAAATCCGTCTTTTTCCTGACCCGGACCTTATGTGAAAACTAAGAAAATCTGAAAAGTCACGAAAAAAATAAGACCAATTTTTTTTTCACTTTTTTTGCCACAGATCATGCATTTCACATGTCTAGGCGTGAAGTAAAAATAATTTGGACAATATCTGACATATTTTGAAATTTGTCAAAATCCGTCTTTTCCTGACCCGGACCTTATGTGAAAACTAAGAAAATCTGAAAAGTCACGAAAAAAATAAGACCAATTTTTTTTCACTTTTTTTTTGCCACAGATCATGCATTTCACATGTCTAGGCGTGAAGTAAAAATAATTTGGACAATATCTGACATATTTTGAAATTTGTCAAAATCCGTCTTTTTCCTGACCCCGGACCTTATGTGAAAACTAAGAAAATCTGAAAAGTCACGACAAAAATAAGACCAATTTTTTTTTCACTTTTTTTTGCCACAGATCATGCATTTCACATGTCTAGGCGTGAAGTAAAAATAATTTGGACAATATCTGACATATTTTGAAATTTGTCAAAATCCGTCTTTTTTTCCTGACCCCGGACCTTATGTGAAAACTAAGAAAATCTGAAAAGTACGAAAAAATAAGACCAATTTTTTTTTCACTTTTTTTTGCCACAGATCATGCATTTCACATGTCTAGGCGTGAAGTAAAAAATAATTTGGACAATATCTGACATATTTTGAAATTTGTCAAAATCCGTCTTTTCCTGACCCGGACCTTATGTGAAAACTAAGAAAATCTGAAAAGTCACGAAAAAAAATAAGACCAATTTTTTTTTCACTTTTTTTTTGCCACAGATCATGCATTTCACATGTCTAGGCGTGAAGTAAAAAATAATTTGGACAATATCTGACATATTTTGAAATTTGTCAAAATCCGTCTTTTTTCCTGACCCGGACCTTATGTGAAAACTAAGAAAATCTGAAAAGTCGAAAAAATAAGACCAATTTTTTTTTCACTTTTTTTTGCCACAGATCATGCATTTCACATGTCTAGGCGTGAAGTAAAAATAATTTGGACAATATCTGACATATTTTGAAATTTGTCAAAATCCGTCTTTTTTCCTGACCCGGACCTTATGTGAAAACTAAGAAAATCTGAAAAGTCGAAAAAAATAAGACCAATTTTTTTTTCACTTTTTTTTTGCCACAGATCATGCATTTCACATGTCTAGGCGTGAAGTAAAACATAATTTGGACAATATCTGACATATTTTGAAATTTGTCAAAATCCGTCTTTTCCTGACCCCGGACCTTATGTGAAAACTAAGAAAATCTGAAAAGTCACGAAAAAAAATAAGACCAATTTTTTTTTCACTTTTTTTTTGCCACAGATCATGCATTTCACATGTCTAGGCGTGAAGTAAAAATAATTTGGACAATATCTGACATATTTTGAAATTTGTCAAAATCCGTCTTTTTCCTGACCCGGACCTTATGTGAAAACTAAGAAAATCTGAAAAGTCACGAAAAAAAATAAGACCAATTTTTTTTTTCACTTTTTTTTGCCACAGATCATGCATTTCACATGTCTAGGCGTGAAGTAAAAAATAATTTGGACAATATCTGACATATTTTGAAATTTGTCAAAATCCGTCTTTTCCTGACCCGGACCTTATGTGAAAACTAAGAAAATCTGAAAAGTCACGAAAAAAATAAGACCAATTTTTTTTTTCACTTTTTTTTTGCCACAGATCATGCATTTCACATGTCTAGGCGTGAAGTAAAAAATAATTTGGACAATATCTGACATATTTTGAAATTTGTCAAAATCCGTCTTTTTCCTGACCCGGACCTTATGTGAAAACTAAGAAAATCTGAAAAGTCACGACAAAAATAAGACCAATTTTTTTTTCACTTTTTTTTGCCACAGATCATGCATTTCACATGTCTAGACGTGAAGTAAAAAATAATTTGGACAATATCTGACATATTTTGAAATTTGTCAAAATCCGTCTTTTTTCCTGACCCCGGACCTTATGTGAAAACTAAGAAAATCTGAAAAGTACGAAAAAAATAAGACCAATTTTTTTTTTCACTTTTTTTCGCCACAGATCATGCATTTCACATGTCTAGACGTGAAGTAAAACATAATTTGGACAATATCTGACATATTTTGAAAATTTGTCAAAATCCGTCTTTTTCCTGACCCCGGACCTTATGTGAAAACTAAGAAAATCTGAAAAGTCACGAAAAAAATAAGACCAATTTTTTTTTTCACTTTTTTTTGCCACAGATCATGCATTTCACATGTCTAGGCGTGAAGTAAAAAATAATTTGGACAATATCTGACATATTTTGAAATTTGTCAAAATCCGTCTTTTTCCTGACCCGGACCTTATGTGAAAACTAAGAAAATCTGAAAAGTCACGAAAAAAATAAGACCAATTTTTTTTTCACTTTTTTTTTGCCACAGATCATGCATTTCACATGTCTAGGCGTGAAGTAAAAAATAATTTGGACAATATCTGACATATTTTGAAATTTGTCAAAATCCGTCTTTTTCCTGACCCGGACCTTATGTGAAAACTAAGAAAATCTGAAAAGTACGAAAAAAAATAAGACCAATTTTTTTTTTCACTTTTTTTTTGCCACAGATCATGCATTTCACATGTCTAGGCGTGAAGTAAAAATAATTTGGACAATATCTGACATATTTTGAAATTTGTCAAAATCCGTCTTTTTCCTGACCCCGGACCTTATGTGAAAACTAAGAAAATCTGAAAGTCGACGAAAAAATAAGACCAATTTTGTTTTTCACTTTTGTTTGCCACAGATCATGCATTTCACATGTCTAGACGTGAAGTAAAAAATAATTTGGACAATATCTGACATATTTTGAAATTTGTCAAAATCCGTCTTTTTTCCTGACCCCGGACCTTATGTGAAAACTAAGAAAATCTGAAAAGTACGAAAAAAATAAGACCAATTTTTTTTTTCACTTTTTTTGCCACAGATCATGCATTTCACATGTCTAGACGTGAAGTAAAAAATAATTTGGACAATATCTGACACATTTTGAAATTTGTCGAAATCCGTCTTTTTTCCTGACCCCGGACCTTATGTGAAAACTAAGAAAATCTGAAAAGTACGAAAAAAATAAGACCAATTTTGTTTTTCACTTTTGTTTGCCACAGATCATGCATTTCACATGTCTAGACGTGAAGTAAAAATAATTTGGACAATATCTGACATATTTTGAAATTTGTCAAAATCCGTCTTTTTCCTGACCCGGACCTTATGTGAAAACTAAGAAAATCTGAAAAGTCACGAAAAAAAAATAAGACCAATTGTTTTTTCAATTTTTTTTTGCCACAGATCATGCATTTCACATGTCTAGACGTGAAGTAAAAAATAATTTGGACAATATCTGACACATTTTGAAATTTGTCGAAATCCGTCTTTTTTCCTGACCCCGGACCTTATGTGAAAACTAAGAAAATCTGAAAAGTGCGACAAAAATAAGACCAATTTTGTTTTTCACTTTTGTTTGCCACAGATCATGCATTTCACATGTCTAGACGTGAAGTAAAAATAATTTGGACAATATCTGACATATTTTGAAATTTGTCAAAATCCGTCTTTTTCCTGACCCCGGACCTTATGTGAAAACTAAGAAAATCTGAAAAGTCACGAAAAAAATAAGACCAATTTTTTTTTTCACTTTTTTTTTTGCCACAGATCATGCATTTCACATGTCTAGGCGTGAAGTAAAAAATAATTTGGACAATATCTGACATATTTTGAAATTTGTCAAAATCCGTCTTTTCCTGACCCGGACCTTATGTGAAAACTAAGAAAATCTGAAAAAAATCGAAAAAATAAGACCAATTTTTTTTTTTCACTTTTTTTTGCCACAGATCATGCATTTCACATGTCTAGGCGTGAAGTAAAAAATAATTTGGACAATATCTGACATATTTTGAAATTTGTCAAAATCCGTTTTTTCCTGACCCCGGACCTTATGTGAAAACTAAGAAAATCTGAAAAGTACGAAAAAATAAGACCAATTTGTTTTTTCACTTTTTTTGCCACAGATCATGCATTTCACATGTCTAGGCGTGAAGTAAAAAATAATTTGGACAATATCTGACATATTTTGAAATTTGTCAAAATCCGTCTTTTTTTCCTGACCCGGACCTTATGTGAAAACTAAGAAAATCTGAAAAGTCACGAAAAAAATAAGACCAATTTTGTTTTTCACTTTTTTTTGCCACAGATCATGCATTTCACATGTCTAGACGTGAAGTAAAAATAATTTGGACAATATCTGACATATTTTGAAATTTGTCAAAATCCGTCTTTTTTCCTGACCCCGGACCTTATGTGAAAACTAAGAAAATCTGAAAAGTACGACAAAAATAAGACCAATTTTGTTTTTCACTTTTTGTTTGCCACAGATCATGCATTTCACATGTCTAGACGTGAAGTAAAACATAATTTGGACAATATCTGACATATTTTGAAATTTGTCAAAATCCGTCTTTTTTCCTGACCCCGGACCTTATGTGAAAACTAAGAAAATCTGAAAAGTACGAAAAAAATAAGACCAATTTTTTTTTTCACTTTTTTTTGCCACAGATCATGCATTTCACATGTCTAGACGTGAAGTAAAAAATAATTTGGACAATATCTGACATATTTTGAAATTTGTCAAAATCCGTCTTTTTTCTGACCCCGGACCTTATGTGAAAACTAAGAAAATCTGAAAAGTACGAAAAAAATAAGACCAATTTTTTTTTCACTTTTTTTTGCCACAGATCATGCATTTCACATGTCTAGACGTGAAGTAAAAATAATTTGGACAATATCTGACATATTTTTGAAATTTGTCAAAATCCAAGTACGAAAAAATAAGACCAATTTTTTTTTTCACTTTTTTTGCCACAGATCATGCATTTCACATGTCTAGGCGTGAAGTAAAAATAATTTGGACAATATCTGACATATTTTGAAATTT
>NW_025962526.1:0-12508 GCF_017589495.1 Alosa alosa
AAAATCAGACCAATTTGTTTTTCACTTTTTTGCCATAGATCATGCATTTCAAATGTCTAGGCGTGAATTAAAAATAATTTGGACAATATCTGACATATTTTGAAATTTGTCAAAATCTGACTTTTTCCTGACCCCGGACCTTATGTGAAAACTAAGAAAATCTGAAAAGTCGAAAAAAAATCAGACCAATTTGTTTTTCACTTTTTTTGCCATAGATCATGCATTTCAAATGTCTAGGCGTGAATTAAAAATAATTTGGACAATATCTGACATATTTTGAAATTTGTCAAAATCTGACTTTTTCCTGACCCCGGACCTTATGTGAAAACTAAGAAAATCTGAAAAGTCGAAAAAAATCAGACCAATTTTTTTTTTCACTTTTTTTGCCATAGATCATGCATTTCAAATGTCTAGGCGTGAATTAAAAATAATTTGGACAATATCTGACATATTTTGAAATTTGTCAAAATCTGACTTTTTCCTGACCCGGACCTTATGTGAAAACTAAGAAAATTCCAAAAGTCCTAAAATCAGGACTAATTTTGTTTTTCACTTCTTTGCCATAGATCATGCATTTCAAATGTCTAGACGGAATTAAAAATAATTTTGGACAATATCTGACATATTTTGAAATTTTGTCAAAATCTGTCTTTTTCCTGACCCCGACCTTATGTGAAAACTAAGAAAATTTGAAAAGTCCTAAAAAATCAGACAATTTTTTTTCTTTTACCTCTTGCCATAGATCATGCATTTCAAATGTCTAGGACGGGGAATTAAAAATAATTTGGACAATATCCGACATATTTTTGAAATTTGTCAAAATCTGTCTTTTTCCTGACCCCGGACCTTATGTGAAAACTAAGAAAATCTGAAAAGTCGAAAAAAAATCAGACCAATTTTTTTTTCACTTTTTACCATAGATCATGCATTTCAAATGTCTAGGCGTGAATTAAAATAATTTGGACAATATCTGACATATTTTGAAATTTGTCAAAATCTGTCTTTTTCCTGACCCTGGACCTTATGTGAAAACTAAGAAAATCTGAAAAAGTCCGAAAAATAAGACCAATTTTTTTTTCACTTTTTGCCATAGATCATGCATTTCAAATGTCCAAGGCGTGAATTAAAAATAATTTGGACAATATCTGACATATTTTGAAATTTGTCAAAATCTGTCTTTCCTGACCCGGACCTTATGTGAAAACTAAGAAAATCTGAAAGAATGCGGAAAAAAATCAGACCAATTTTTTTTCACTTTTTGCCATAGATCATGCATTTCAAATGTCTAGGCGTGAATTAAAAAAATAATTTGGACAATATCTGACATATTTTGAAATTTGTCAAAATCTGTCTTTTCCTGACCCGGACCTTATGTGAAAACTAAGAAAATCTGAAAAGTCGAAAAAAATCAGACCAATTTTTTTCACTTTTTTTGCCATAGATCATGAATTTCAAATGTCTAGACATGAATTAAAAATAATTTGGACAATATCGACATATTTTGAAATTTGTCAAAATCTGTCTTTTTTCCTGACCCTGGACCTTGTCTTGAAAACTAAGAAAATCTGAAAAGTCGAAAAAAAATCAGGACAATTTTTTTTTCACTTTTTTGCCATAGATCATGCATTTTCAAATGTCTAGGCGTGAATTAAAAAATAATTTGGACAATATCGACATATTTTGAAATTTTGTCAAAATCTGTCTTTTTCCTGACCCCGGACCTTATGTGAAAACTAAGAAAATCTGAAAAGTCGAAAAAAATCAGACAATTTTTTCACTTTTTTGCCATAGATCATGCATTTCAAATGTCTAGGCGTGAATTAAAAATAATTTGGACAATATCTGACATATTTTGAAATTTGTCAAAATCTGTCTTTTCCTGACCGGACCTTATGTGAAAACTAAAGAAAATCTGAAAAGTCCGAAAAAATCAGACCAATTTTTTTTTCACTTTTTTTGCCATAGATCATGCATTTCAAATGTCTAGACGTGAATTAAAAATTAATTTGGACAATATCTGACATATTTTGAAATTTGTCAAAATCTGTCTTTTCCTGACCCCGGACCTTATGTGAAAACTAAGAAAATCTGAAAAGTCCAAAAAAAATCAGACCAATTTTTTTTCCTTTTTTTTGCCATAGATCATGCATTTCAAATGTCTAGGCGTGAATTAAAAATAATTTGGACAATATCTGACATATTTTGAAATTTGTCAAAATCTGTCTTTTCCTGACCAGGACCTTATGTGAAAACTAAAGAAAATCTGAAAAGTCCGAAAAAAATCAGACAATTTTTTTCATTTTTTTTTGCCATAGATCATGCATTTCAAATGTCTAGGCGTGAATTAAAAATAATTTGGACAATATCTGACATATTTTGAAATTTGTCAAAATCTGTCTTTTCCTGACCCCGGACCTTATGTGAAAACTAAGAAAATCTGAAAAGTCGAAAAAAATCAGACAATTTTTTTTTCACTTTTTGCCATAGATCATGCATTTCAAATGTCTAGGCGTGAATTAAAAATAATTTGGACAATATCTGACATATTTTGAAATTTGTCAAAATCTGTCTTTTCCTGACCCGGACCTTATGTGAAAACTAAGAAAATCTGAAAAGTCGAAAAAAAATCAGACCAATTTTTTTTCACTTTTTTGCCATAGATCATGCATTTCAAATGTCTAGGCGTGAATTAAAAAATAATTTGGACAATATCTGACATATTTTGAAATTTGTCAAAATCTGTCTTTTTCCTGACCCCGGACCTTATGTGAAAACTAAGAAAATCTGAAAAGTCGAAAAAATCAGACAATTTTTTTTTCCTTTTTGCCATAGATCATGCATTTCAAATGTCTAGGCGTGAATTAAAAAATAATTTGGACAATATCTGACATATTTTTGAAATTTGTCAAAATCTGTCTTTCCGGACCCGGACCTTATGTGAAAACTAAGAAAATCTGAAAAGTCGAAAAAAATCAGACAATTTTTTTTTCACTTTTTGCCATAGATCATGCATTTCAAATGTCTAGGCGTGAATTAAAAATAATTTGGACAATATCTGACATATTTTGAAATTTGTCAAAATCTGTCTTTTTCCTGACCCCGGACCTTATGTAGAAAACTAAGAAAATCTGAAAAGATCGAAAAAAAATCAGACCAATTTTTTTTCACTTTTTTGCCATAGATCATGCATTTCAAATGTCCTAGGCGTGAATTAAAAAATAATTTGGACAATATCTGACATATATTTTGAAATTTGTCAAAATCTGTCTTTTTTCCTGACCCCGGACCTTATGTGAAAACTAAGAAAATCTGAAAAGTCGAAAAAAATCAGACAATTTTTTTTCACTTTTTGCCATAGATCATGCATTTCAAATGTCTAGGCGTGAATTAAAAATAATTTGGACAATATCTGATATATTTTGAAATTTGTCAAAATCTGTCTTTTTCCTGACCCCGGACCTTATGTGAAAACTAAGAAAATCTGAAAAGTCGAAAAAATCAGACAATTTTTTTTTCACTTTTTGCCATAGATCATGCATTTTCAAATGTCTAGGCGTGAATTAAAAATAATTTGGACAATATCTGACATATTTTGAAATTTGTCAAAATCTGTCTTTTCCTGACCCCGGACCTTATGTGAAAAAACTAAGAAAATCTGAAAAGTCGAAAAAAAAATCAGACAATTTTTTTTTTTCACTTTTTTTGCCATAGATCATGCATTTCAAATGTCTAGGCGTGAATTAAAAATAATTTGGACAATATCTGACATATTTTTGAAATTTGTCAAAAATCTGTCTTTTTCCTGACCCGGACCTTATGTGAAAACTAAGAAAATCTGAAAAGTCGAAAAAATCAGACAATTTTTTTTTCACTTTTTTTGCCATAGATCATGCATTTCAAATGTCTAGGCGTGAATGAAAAAATAATTTGGACAATATCTGACATATTTTGAAATTTGTCAAAATCTGTCTTTTTCTGACCCGGACCTTATGTGAAAACTAAGAAAATCTGAAAAGTCCGAAAAAAAAGACCAATTTTTTTTCACTTTTTTGCCATAGATCATGCATTTCAAATGTCTAGGCGTGGAATTAAAAATAATTTGGACAATATCTGACATATTTTGAAATTTGTCAAAATCTGTCTTTTCCTGACCCGGACCTTATGTGAAAACTAAGAAAATCTGAAAAGTCCGAAAAAAATCAGACCAATTTTTTTTTCACTTTTTTTTGCCATAGATCATGCATTTCAAATGTCTAGGCGTGAATTAAAAATAATTTGGACAATATCTGACATATTTTGAAATTTGTCAAAATCTGTCTTTTTCCTGACCCCGGACCTTATGTGAAAACTAAGAAAATCTGAAAAAGTCGAAAAAAAAATAAGACCAATTTTTTTTTTCAATTTTTTGCCATAGATCATGCATTTCAAATGTCTAGGCGTGAATTAAAAATAATTTGGACAATATCTGACATATTTTGAAATTTGTCAAAATCTGTCTTTTTTCCTGACCCGGACCTTATGTGAAAACTAAGAAAATCTGAAAAGTCGAAAAAAATCAGACCAATTTTTTTTTTCACTTTTTTGCCATAGATCATGCATTTCAAATGTCTAGACGTGAATTAAAAAATAATTTGGACAATATCTGATATATTTTGAAATTTGTCAAAATCTGTCTTTTTTCCTGACCCCGGACCTTATGTGAAAACTAAGAAAATCTGAAAAGTCTGAAAAAAATCAGACCAATTTTTTTCAATTTTTGCCATAGATCATGCATTTCAAATGTCTAGACGTGAATTAAAAAATAATTTGGACAATATCTGACATATTTTGAAATTTGTCAAAATCTGTCTTTTTTCCTGACCCCGGACCTTATGTGAAAACTAAGAAAATCTGAAAAGTACGAAAAAAATAAGACCAATTTTTTTTTTCACTTTTTTTGCCATAGATCATGCATTTCAAATGTCTAGGCGTGAATTAAAAAATAATTTGGACAATATCTGACATATTTTGAAATTTGTCAAAATCTGTCTTTTCCTGACCGGACCTTATGTGAAAACTAAGAAAATCTGAAAAGTCCGAAAAAAATCAGACCAATTTTTTTTCACTTTTTTTTGCCATAGATCATGCATTTCAAATGTCTAGGCGTGAATTAAAAATAATTTGGACAATATCTGACATATTTTGAAATTTGTCAAAATCTGTCTTTTTTCCTGACCCCGGACCTTATGTGAAAACTAAGAAAATCTGAAAAGTACGAAAAAATCAGACCAATTTTTTTTTTCTTTTTTTCATAGATCATGCATTTCAAATGTCTAGGCGTGAATTAAAAATAATTTGGACAATATCTGACATATTTTGAAATTTGTCAAAATCTGTCTTTTTCCTGACCCGGACCTTATGTGAAAACTAAGAAAATCTGAAAAGTCCGAAAAAAAAATCAGACAATTTTTTTTTTTTTTTTTGCCATAGATCATGCATTTCAAATGTCTAGGCGTGAATTAAAAAAATAATTTGGACAATATCTGACATATTTTGAAATTTGTCAAAATCTGTCTTTTTCCTGACCCGGACCTTATGTGAAAACTAAGAAAATCTGAAAAGTCGAAAAAAAATCAGACCAATTTTTTTTCACTTTTTTGCCATAGATCATGCATTTCAAATGTCTAGGCGTGAATTAAAAAATAATTTGGACAATATCTGACATATTTTGAAATTTGGCCAAAATCTGTCTTTTTCCTGACCCCGGACCTTATGTGAAAACTAAGAAAATCTGAAAGTCGAAAAAAAATCAGACAATTTTTTTTCACTTTTTGCCATAGATCATGCATTTCAAATGTCTAGGCGTGAATTAAAAATAATTTGGACAATATCTGACATATTTTGAAATTTGTCAAAATCTGTCTTTTTCCTGACCCCGGACCTTATGTGAAAACTAAGAAAATCTGAAAAGTCGAAAAAAATCAGACCAATTTTTTTCACTTTTTTTGCCATAGATCATGCATTTCAAATGTCTAGGCGTGAATTAAAAATAATTTGGACAATATCTGACATATTTTTTGAAATTTGTCAAAAATCTGTCTTTTTCCTGACCCCGGACCTTATGTGAAAACTAAGAAAATCTGAAAAGTCCAAAAAAATCAGACAATTTTTTTTCACTTTTTTTTGCCATAGATCATGCATTTCAAATGTCTAGGCGTGAATTAAAAAATAATTTGGACAATATCTGACATATTTTTGAAATTTGTCAAAATCTGTCTTTTTCCTGACCCCGGACCTTATGTGAAAACTAAGAAAATCTGAAAAGTCGAAAAAAATCAGACCAATTTTTTTTTCACTTTTTTTGCCATAGATCATGCATTTCAAATGTCTAGGCGTGAATAAAAAAATAATTTGGACAATATCTGACATATTTTGAAATTTGTCAAAATCTGTCTTTTTTCCTGACCCGGACCTTATGTGAAAAACTAAGAAAATCTGAAAAGTCCGAAAAAAATCAGACAATTTTTTTTTCTTTTTTTTGCCATAGATCATGCATTTCAAATGTCTAGGCGTGAATTAAAAATAATTTGGACAATATCTGACATATTTTGAAATTTGTCAAAATCTGTCTTTTTTCCTGACCCGGACCTTATGTGAAAACTAAGAAAATCTGAAAAGTCGAAAAAAATCAGACCAATTTGTTTTTCACTTTTTTTGCCATAGATCATGCATTTCAAATGTCTAGGCGTGAATTAAAAATAATTTGGACAATATCTGACATATTTTGAAATTTGTCAAAATCTGTCTTTTTCCTGACCCGGACCTTATGTGAAAACTAAGAAAATCTGAAAAGTCGAAAAAATCAGACAATTTTTTTTCACTTTTTTGCCATAGATCATGCATTTCAAATGTCTAGGCGTGAATGAAAAATAATTTGGACAATATCTGACATATTTTTGAAATTTGTCAAAATCTGTCTTTTTCCTGACCCCGGACCTTATGTGAAAACTAAAGAAATCTGAAAAGTCCGAAAAAAAAATCAGACCAATTTGTTTTTCACTTTTTTTTGCCATAGATCATGCATTTCAAATGTCTAGGCGTGAATTAAAAATAATTTGGACAATATCTGACATATTTTGAAATTTGTCAAAATCTGACTTTTTTCGACCCCGGACCTTATGTGAAAACTAAGAAAATCTGAAAAGTCAAAAAAAAAAATCAGACCAATTTTTTTTTCACTTTTTTACCATAGATCATGCATTTCAAATGTCTAGGACGTGAATTAAAAATAATTTGGACAATATCGATATATTTTGAAATTTGTCAAAATCTGTCTTTTTTCCTGACCCGGACCTTATGTGAAAACTAAGAAAAATCTGAAAAGTCCGAAAAAATCAGACCAATTTTTTTCTTTTGCCATAGATCATGCATTTCAAATGTCTAGGCGTGAATTAAAAAATAATTTGGACAATATTCGACATATTTTGAAATTTGTCAAAATCTGACTTTTCCTGACCCCGGACCTTATGTGAAAAACTGAGAAAATCTGAAAAAGTCCGAAAAAAATCAGACCAATTTGTTTTTCACTTTTGCCATAGATCATGCATTTCAAAATGTCTAGACGTGAATTAAAAATAATTTGGACAATATCTGACATATTTTGAAATTTGTCAAAATCTGTCTTTTCCTGACCCGGACCTTATGTGAAAACTAAGAAAAATCTGAAAAAGTCCAAAAAATCAGACAATTTTTTTTTTTTTTGCCATAGATCATGCATTTCAAATGTCTAGGCGGAATTAAAAAAATAATTTGGACAATATCTGACATATTTTGAAATTCTTCAAAATCTGACTTTTTCCTGACCCGGACCTTATGTGAAAACTGAGAAAATCTTGAAAAGTCCAAAAAAAATTCAGACCAATTTGTTTTTCACTTTTTTTGCCATAGATCATGCACAAAATGTCTAGGCATTGAATTAAAAAATAATTTGGACAACATCTGACATATTTTGAATTTTGTCAAAATCTGACTTTTTTCCTGACCCGACCTTATGTGAAAACTAAGAAAAAAATCTGAAAAGTCCGAAAAAATCAGACCAATTTGTTTTTCACTTTTTGCCATAGAACATGCATTTCAAATGTCTAGACGTGAATTAAAAATAATTTGGACAATATCTGACATGGTTTTGAAATTTGTCAAAAAATCTGACTTTTCCTGACCCCGGACCTTTATGTGAAAACTAAGAAAATCTGAAAAGTCCGAAAAAAAATCAGACCAATTTTTTTTTCACTTATTTTGCCATAGATCATGCATTTCAAATGTCTAGACGTGAATTAAAAAATAATTTGGACAATATCCTGGACATATTTTGAAATTTGTCAAAATCTGACTTTTTCCTGACGGACCTTATGTGAAAAACTAAGAAAATCTGAAAAAGTCCGAAAAAAATCAGACCAATTTGTTTTTCACTTTTTTGCCATAGATCATGCATTTCAAATGTCTGAATTTTTGAATTAAAAATAATTTGGACAATATCTGACATATTTTGAAATTTGTCAAAATCTGACTTTTTCCTGACCCCGGACCTTATGTGAAAACTAAAAGAAAATCTGAAAAGTCCGGAAAAAAATCAGACCAATTTGTTTTTCACTTTTTGCCATAGATCATGCATTTCAAATGTCTAGGACGGAATTAAAAAATTAATTTGGACAATATCTGACATATTTTTGAATTTGTCAAAATCTGACTTTTTTTCCTGACCCGGACCTTATGTGAAAACTAAAGAAAAATCTGAAAGTCCGAAAAAAAAAATCAGACCAATTTTGTTTTTCACTTTTGCCATAGAACATGCATTTCAAATGTCTAGACGCAATTAAAATAATTTGACAATATTCACATATTTTGGAAATTTTGTCAAAATCTGACTTTTTCCTGACCCGGACCTTATGTGAAAACTAAGAAAATCTGAAAAGTCCGAAAAAAACAGGGCCAATTTGTTTTTCACTTTTGCCATAGATCATGCGCCAAATGTCTAGACGTGAATTAAAAATAATTTGGACAATATCTGGTTATATTTGAAATTCTTCAAAATCTGTCTTTTCTGACCCGGACTACTCATGGTGAAAACTGAGAAATCTGAAAAGTCCGAAAAAATCAGACCAATTTTTTTTCACTTTTTTGCCATATAGAACATGCATTTCAAATGTCTAGGCGTGAATTAAAAAATAATTTGGACAATATCTGACATATTTTGAATTTGTCAAAATCTGTCTTTTTCCTTCTGACCCTCGACCTTATGTGAAAACTAAGAAATCTGAAATGTCCTGAAAAAAAATCAGACCAATTTTTTTTCACTTTTTTGCCATATGATCATGCATTTCAAATGTCTGGACGTGAATAAAAAATAATTTGGACAATATCTGACATATTTTGAAATTTGTCAAAATCTGACTTTTTCCTGACCCGGACCTTATGTGAAAACTCGAGAAAATCTGAAAAGTCGAAAAAAATCGAAGACAATTTTTTTTTTCACTTTTTTTGCCATAGATCATGCATTTCAAATGTCTAGGCGTGAATTAAAAATAATTTGGACAATATCTGACATATTTTGAAATTTGTCAAAATCTGACTTTTTTTTTCCTGACCCGGACCTTATGTGAAAACTAAGAAAATCTGAAAAGTCGATTTCAAAAAAAAATCAGACCAATTTTTTTTTCACTTTTTTTTGCCATAGATCATGCATTTCAAATGTCTAGGCGTGAATTAAAAATAATTTGGACAATATCTGACATATTTTGAAATTTGTCAAAATCTGACATATTTTTTTCCTGACCCGGACCTTATGTGAAAACTAAGAAAATCTGAAAAGTCGAAAAAAATCAGACCAATTTTTTTTCACTTTTTTTGCCATAGATCATGCATTTCAAATGTCTAGGCGTGAATTAAAAAATAATTTGGACAATATCTGACATATTTTGAAATTTGTCAAAATCTGACTTTTTCCTGACCCGGACCTTATGTGAAAACTAAGAAAATCTGAAAAGTCGAAAAAAATCAGACCAATTTTTTTTTCACTTTTTTTGCCATAGATCATGCATTTCAAATGTCTAGGCGTGAATTAAAAATAATTTGGACAATATCTGACATATTTTGAAATTTGTCAAAATCTGACTTTTCCTGACCCGGACCTTATGTGAAAACTAAGAAAATCTGAAAAGTCGAAAAAAAATCAGACCAATTTGTTTTTCACTTTTTTTGCCATAGATCATGCATTTCAAATGTCTAGGCGTGAATTAAAAATAATTTGGACAATATCTGACATATTTTGAAATTTGTCAAAATCTGACTTTTTCCTGACCCCGGACCTTATGTGAAAACTAAGAAAATCTGAAAAGTCGAAAAAAATCAGACCAATTTTTTTCACTTTTTTTTGCCATAGATCATGCATTTCAAATGTCTAGGCGTGAATTAAAAATAATTTGGACAATATCTGACATATTTTGAAATTTGTCAAAATCTGACTTTTTCCTGACCCCGGACCTTATGTGAAAACTAAGAAAATCTGAAAAGTCGAAAAAAAAAAATCAGACCAATTTGTTTTTTTCACTTTTTTTGCCATAGATCATGCATTTCAAATGTCTAGGCGTGAATTAAAAAATAATTTGGACAATATCTGACATATTTTGAAATTTGTCAAAATCTGACTTTTTCCTGACCCCGGACCTTATGTGAAAACTAAGAAAATCTGAAAAGTCGAAAAAAAAAATCAGACCAATTTGTTTTTCACTTTTTTTGCCATAGATCATGCATTTCAAATGTCTAGGCGTGAATTAAAAATAATTTGGACAATATCTGACATATTTTGAAATTTGTCAAAATCTGACTTTTTCCTGACCCGGACCTTATGTGAAAACTAAGAAAATCTGAAAAGTCGAAAAAAATCAGACCAATTTGTTTTCACTTTTTTTGCCATAGATCATGCATTTCAAATGTCTAGGCGTGAATTAAAAATAATTTGGACAATATCTGACATATTTTGAAATTTGTCAAAATCTGACTTTTTCCTGACCCGGACCTTATGTGAAAACTAAGAAAATCTGAAAAGTCGAAAAAAATCAGACCAATTTGTTTTTCACTTTTTTGCCATAGATCATGCATTTCAAATGTCTAGGCGTGAATTAAAAAATAATTTGGACAATATCTGACATATTTTGAAATTTGTCAAAATCTGACTTTTTTTTCCTGACCCGGACCTTATGTGAAAACTAAGAAAATCTGAAAAGTCGAAAAAAATCAGACCAATTTGTTTTTCACTTTTTTTGCCATAGATCATGCATTTCAAATGTCTAGGCGTGAATTAAAAAATAATTTGGACAATATCTGACATATTTTGAAATTTGTCAAAATCTGACTTTTTCCTGACCCGGACCTTATGTGAAAACTAAGAAAATCTGAAAAGTCGAAAAAAATCAGACCAATTTGTTTTTCACTTTTTTTGCCATAGATCATGCATTTCAAATGTCTAGGCGTGAATTAAAAATAATTTGGACAATATCTGACATATTTTGAAATTTGTCAAAATCTGACTTTTCCTGACCCGACCTTATGTGAAAACTAAGAAAATCTGAAAAGTCGAAAAAAATCAGACCAATTTGTTTTCTTTTTTTTGCCATAGATCATGCATTTCAAATGTCTAGGCGTGAATTAAAAATAATTTGGACAATATCTGACATATTTTGAAATTTGTCAAAATCTGACTTTTTCCTGACCCGGACCTTATGTGAAAACTAAGAAAATCTGAAAAGTCGAAAAAAATCAGACCAATTTGTTTTCACTTTTTTGCCATAGATCATGCATTTCAAATGTCTAGGCGTGAATAAAAAATAATTTGGACAATATCTGACATATTTTGAAATTTGTCAAAATCTGACTTTTCCTGACCCGGACCTTATGTGAAAACTAAGAAAATCTGAAAAGTCGAAAAAAAAATCAGACCAATTTGTTTTTCACTTTTTTTGCCATAGATCATGCATTTCAAATGTCTAGGCGTGAATTAAAAAATAATTTGGACAATATCTGACATATTTTGAAATTTGTCAAAATCTGACTTTTTCCTGACCCGGACCTTATGTGAAAACTAAGAAAATCTGAAAAGTCGAAAAAAATCAGACCAATTTGTTTTTCACTTTTTTGCCCATAGATCATGCATTTCAAATGTCTAGGCGTGAATTAAAAATAATTTGGACAATATCTGACATATTTTGAAATTTGTCAAAATCTGACTTTTTCCTGACCCGGACCTTATGTGAAAACTAAGAAAATCTGAAAAGTCGAAAAAAAAATCAGACCAATTTGTTTTTCACTTTTTTTGCCATAGATCATGCATTTCAAATGTCTAGGCGTGAATTAAAAAATAATTTGGACAATATCTGACATATTTTGAAATTTGTCAAAATCTGACTTTTTTTCCTGACCCGGACCTTATGTGAAAACTAAGAAAATCTGAAAAGTCGAAAAAAAATCAGACCAA
>NW_025962527.1:0-12504 GCF_017589495.1 Alosa alosa
ATTTCAAAATATGTCAGATATTGTCAAATTATTTTTTACTTCACGTCTAGATATGTGAAATGCATGATCTATGGCAAAAAAGTGAAAAACAAATTGGTCTTATTTTTTCGTACTTTTCAGATTTTCTTAGTTTTCACATAAGGTCGGGGTCAGGGAAAAAGACAGATTTTGACAAATTTCAAATATGGTGTCAAGTATTTTTAATTCCGTCTAGACATGTGAAATGCATGATCTATGGCAAAGTGAAAAAAAAAATTGGTCTTCTTCATTACTTTCAGATTACTCTTAGTTTTCACATAAGGTCAGGTCCGGGAAAAAAGCCGGTTGACACATTTCAAAATATATCAGATATTGTCAAATTATGTTTTACTTCGATCTAGACATAATGAAATGCATGATCTGTAACAAAACAAAGTGAAAAATAAAATTGGTCTTATTTTTTTGTCGTACTTTTCAAGATTTTCTTAGTTTTCACATAGGTCGGTCAGGAAAAAAAGGCGGTTTTGACCCAAATTTCAAAATATGTCAGATATTGTCCAAATTATTTTTTAATTCGCGTCTAGACATGTGAAATGCATGATCTGTGGCAAAAAAAGTGAAAAACAAAATTGGTCTTATTTTTTCGTACTTTTCAGATTTTTCTTAGTTTTCACATAAGGTCCGGGGTCAGGAAAAAGGCCGAATTTTGACAAATTTCAAAATATGTCGGATATTGTCCAAATTATTTTTTAATTCCGTCTAGACATGTGAAATGCATGATCTGTGGCAAAAAAGTGAAAAAAAAATTGGTCTTATTTTTTCCGGACTTTTCAGATTTTCTTAGTTTTTCACATAAGGTCGGGGTCAGGAAAAAGACAGATTTTGACAAATTTCAAAATATGTCAGATATTGTCCAAATTATGTTTTTACTTCCGTCTAGACATGTGAAATGCATGTTGATCTGTGGCAAAAAAAGTGAAAAAAAATTGGTCTTATTTTTGTCGTACTTTTCAGATTTTCTTAGTTTTCACATAAGGTCGGGGTCAGGAAAAAAGACGGATTTTGACACATTTCAAAATATGTCAGATATTGTCCAAATTATGTTTTACTTCACGTCTAGACATGTGAAATGCATGATCTGTGGCAAAAAAAGTGAAAAACAAATTGGTCTGATTTTTTTCGGACTTTTCAGATTTTCTCAGTTTTCACATAAGGTCCGGAGTCAGAAAAAAGACAAAGATTTTGACCATTCAAAATATGTCAGATATTGTCAAATTATGTTTACTTCCGTCTAGACATGTGAAATGCATGATCTATGGCAAAAAAGTGAAAAACAAAAATTGGTCTGATTTTTTCATTACTTTTTCAGATTTTCTTAGTTTTTCACATAAAGGTCGGGGTCAGGAAAAAAAGTCAGATTTTGACAAATTTCAAAATATGTCAGATATTGTCCAAATTATGTTTTACTTCACGTCTAGACATGTGAAATGCATGATCTGTGGCAAACAAAAGTGAAAAACAAAATTGGTCTTATTTTTTTAGGTACTTTTCAGATTTTCTTAGTTTTTCACATAAGGTCGGGGTCAGGGAAAAAGTCAGATTTTGACAAATTTCAAAATATGTCAGATATTGTCCAAATTATGTTTTACATCACGTCTAGACATGTGAAATGCATGATCTGTGGCAAAAAAAGTGAAAAACAAATTGGTCTGATTTTTTTCGGACTTTTCAGATTTTTCTTAGTTTTCACACATAAGGTCGAGGAGTCGGAAAAAAGTCAGATTTTGACAAATTTCAAAATATGTCAGATATTGTCAAATTATGTTTTAATTCACGTCTAGACATTTGAAATGCATGATCTATGGCAAAAAAAGTGAAAAACAAATTGGTCTGATTTTTTTGGGACTTTTCAGATTTTCTTAGTTTTCACATAAGGTCGGGGTCAGGAAAAAAGTCAGATTTTGACAAATTTCAAAATATGTCAGATATTCGTCCAAATTATTTTTAATTCACGTCTAGACATTTGAAATGCATGATCTATGGCAAACAAAAGTGAAAAAAAAATTGGTCTTATTTTTTCATACTTTTCAGATTTTCTTAGTTTTCACATAAGGTCGGGGTCAGGGAAAAAGACGGATTTTGACACATTTCAAAATATGTCAGATATTGTCCAAATTATTTTTTACTTCCGTCTAGACATGTGAAATGCATGATCTGTGGCAAACAAAAGTGAAAAAAAAAATTGGTCTTATTTTTGTCGTACTTTTCAGATTTTCTTAGTTTTCACATAAGGTCGGGGTCAGGAAAAAAAGGCGGTTTTGACACATTTCAAAATATGTCAGATATTGTCAAATTATGTTTTACTTCCGTCTAGACATGTGAAATGCATGATCTGTGGCAAACAAAAGTGAAAAACAAAAATTGGTCTTATTTTTGTGGTACTTTTTCAGATTTTCTTAGTTTTCACATAAGGTCGGGTCAAGGAAAAAGCGGGATTTTGACACATTTCAAAATATGTCAGATATTGTCAAATTATGTTTTACTTCACGTCTAGACATGTGAAATGCATGATCTGTGGCAAACAAAAAGTGAAAAACAAAATTGGTCTTATTTTTTTCCGTACTTTTTCAGATTTTCTTAGTTTTCACATAAGGTCCGGGGTCAGGAAAAAGACAGATTTTGACAAATTTCAAAATATGTCAGATATTGTCAAATTATTTTTTACTTCCGTCTAGACATGTGAAATGCATGATCTATGGCAAACAAAAGTGAAAAACAAAATTGGTCTGATTTTTTAAGGACTTTTCAGATTTTCTTAGTTTTCACATAAGGTCGGGGTCAGGAAAAAAAAGTCAGGATTTTGACAAATTTCAAAATATGTCAGATATTGTCCAAATTATGTTTTTACTTCGCGTCTAGACATGTGAAATGCATGATCTGTGGCAAACAAAAGTGAAAAACAAAATTGGTCTTATTTTTTGTCGGACTTTTTCAGATTTTCTTAGTTTTCACATAAGGTCGAGGGTCAGGAAAAAGACAGATTTTGACAAATTTCAAAAATATGTCAGATATTGTCCAAATTATTTTTAATTCCGTCTAGACATGTGAAATGCATGATCTGTGGCAAACAAAAGTGAAAAACAAAATTGGTCTGATTTTTTCGGACTTTTCAGATTTTCTTAGTTTTCACATAAGGTCGGGGTCAGGAAAAAAGGCAGGATTTTGACACATTTCAAAATATGTCAGATATTGTCCAAATTATGTTTTACTTCCGTCTAGACATGTGAAATGCATGATCTGTGGCAAAAAAAGTGAAAAACAAAATTGGTCTTATTTTTTTTCGTACTTTTCAGATTTTCTTAGTTTTCACATAAGGTCGGGGTCAGGAAAAAGACAGATTTTTGACAAATTTCAAAATATGTCAGATATTGTCCAAATTATTTTTTAATTCACGTCTAGACATGTGAAATGCATGATCTATGGCAAACAAAGTGAAAAAAAAAATTGGTCTTATTTTTTGTCTTACTTTTCAGATTTTTCTTAGTTTTCACATAAGGTCGGGGTCAGGAAAAAAGTTTTTTGACAAATTTCAAAATATGTCAGATATTGTCAAATTATTTTTACTTCACGTCTAGACATGTGAAATGCATGAAAAATGGCAAAAAAAGTGAAAAAAAAATTGGTCTTGTTTTTTCGTACTTTTCAGATTTTCTTAGTTTTCACATAAGGTCGGGGTCAGGAAAAAAGGCAGGTTTTGACACATTTCAAAATATGTCAGATATTGTCCAAATTATGTTTTACTTCACGTCTAGACATGTGAAATGCATGATCTGTGGCAAACAAAAGTGAAAAACAAAATTGGTCTTATTTTTTGTCATTACTTTTCAGATTTTCTTAGTTTTCACATAAGGTCGGGGTCAGGAAAAAAGGCGGGTTGACACATTTCAAAATATGTCAGATATTGTCCAAATTATGTTTTACTTCACGTCTAGACATGTGAAATGCATGATCTGTGGCAAACAAAAGTGAAAAACAAATTGGTCTGATTTTTTTCGGACTTTTCAGATTTTCTTAGTTTTCACATAAGGTCCGGGGTCAGGAAAAAAGTCAGATTTTGACAAATTTCAAAATATGTCAGATATTTTCCAAATTATGTTTTAATTCACGTCTAGACATGTGAAATGCATGATCTGTGGCAAAAAAGTGAAAAACAAAATTGGTCTTATTTTTTTTCATTACTTTTCAGATTTTTCTTAGTTTTCACATAAGGTCGGGGTCAGGAAAAAGGCGGATTTTGACAAATTTCAAAATATGTCAGATATTGTCCAAATTATGTTTTACTTCACGTCTAGACATGTGAAATGCATGATCTGTGGCAAACAAAAGTGAAAAACAAAATTGGTCTTATTTTTTCATTACTTTTCAGATTTTCTTAGTTTTCACATAAGGTCGGGGTCAGGAAAAAAGGCAGATTTTGACACATTTCAAAATATGTCAGATATTGTCAAATTATTTTTTTAATTCACGTCTAGACATGTGAAATGCATGATCTATGGCAAAAAAGTGAAAAAAAAATTGGTCTTATTTTTTAGGACTTTTCAGATTTTCTTAGATTTTTCACATAAGGTCGGGTCAGGGAAAAAGTCAGATTTTTTGACACATTTCAAAATATGTCAGATATTGTCAAATTATATTTTTTAATTCACGTCTAGACATGTGAAATGCATGATCTGTGGCAAACAAAAGTGAAAAAAAATTGGTCTTATTTTTTTATTACTTTTCAGATTTTCTTAGTTTTCACATAAAGGTCGGGGTCAGGAAAAAAAGACAGATTTTGACAAATTTCAAAATATGTCAGATATTGTCAAATTATGTTTTACTTCACGTCTAGACATGTGAAATGCATGATCTATGGCAAACAAAAGTGAAAAACAAAATTGGTCTTATTTTTCCGGTACTTTTCAGATTTTCTTAGTTTTCACATAAGGTCGGGGTCAGGAAAAAGTCAGATTTTGACAAATTTCAAAATATGTCAGATATTGTCAAATTATTTTTTACTTCCGTCTAGACATGTGAAATGCATGATCTGTGGCAAACAAAATGAAAAAAAAATTGGTCTTATTTTTTTCCTTACTTTTCAGATTTTCTTAGTTTTCACATAAGGTCAGAGTCAGGAAAAAGACAGATTTTGACAAATTTCAAAATATGTCAGATATTGTCCAAATTATTTTTTACTTCCGTCTAGACATGTGAAATGCATGATCTATGGCAAACAAAAGTGAAAAAAAAAATTGGTCTTATTTTTTCGTACTTTTTCAGATTTTCTTAGTTTTCACATAAGGTCGGGGTCAGGAGGGAAAAAGAGCAGATTTTGACACATTTCAAAATATGTCAGATATTGTCCAAATTATGTTTTACTTCACGTCTAGACATGTGAAATGCATGATCTGTGGCAAACAAAAGTGAAAAACAAAATTGGTCTTATTTTTGTCGTACTTTTCAGATTTTTCTTAGTTTTCACATAAGGTCGGGGGTCAGGAAAAAGACGGATTTTGACACATTTCAAAATATGTCAGATATTGTCCAAATTATGTTTTACTTCACGTCTAGACATGTGAAATGCATGATCTATGGCAAACAAAGTGAAAAAACAAAATTGGTCTGATTTTTTCGTACTTTTCAGATTTTCTTAGTTTTTCACATAAGGTCCGGGGTCAGGAAAAAGGATTTTGACACATTTCAAAATATGTCAGATATTGTCCCAAATTATGTTTTTACTTCACGTCTAGACATGTGAAATGCATGATCTGTGGCAAAAAAAAGTGAAAAACAAAATTGGTCTTATTTTTTTTAGGACTTTTCAGATTTTCTTGGATTTTTCACATAAGGTCGGGGTCAGGAAAAAGACAGATTTTGACAAATTTCAAAATATGTCAGATATTGTCAAATTATGTTTTACTTCACGTCTAGACATGTGAAATGCATGATCTGTGGCAAACAAAAGTGAAAACAAAAATTGGTCTTATTTTTGTCGTACTTTTCAGATTTTCTTAGTTTTCACATAAAGGTCGGGGTCAGGAAAAAAGGCGGATTTTGACACATTTCAAAATATGTCAGATATTGTCAAATTATGTTTTACTTCACGTCTAGACATGTGAAATGCATGATCTGTGGCAAACAAAGTGAAAAACAAAATTGGTCTTATTTTTGTCATTACTTTTCAGATTTTCTTAGTTTTTCACATAAGGTCGGGGGTCAGGAAAAAATGAGCCAGTTTTGACACATTTCAAAATATGTCAGATATTGTCAAATTATGTTTTACTTCAAAATCTAGACATGTGAAATACTTCATGATCTGTGGCAAACAAAAGTGAAAATAAAATTGGTCTTATTTTTTCGTACTTTTCAGATTTTTTCTTAGTTTTCACATTAAAGGTCGAGTCAAAGGAAAAAGGCAGATTACTTTTGACACATTTCAAAATATGTCAGATATTGTCCAAATTATGTTTTACTTCCGTCTAGACATGTGAAATGCATGATCTGTGGCAAACAAAAGTGAAAAACAAAATTGGTCTTATTTTTATCATTACTTTTCAGATTTTCTTAGTTTTCACATAAGGTCGGGGTCAGGAAAAAAGGCAGTTTTGACACATTTCAAAATATGTCAGATATTGTCCAAATTATGTTTTACTTCCGTCTAGACATGTGAAATGCATGATCTGTGGCAAACAAAAGTGAAAAACAAAATTGGTCTTATTTTTTGTCGGACTTTTCAGATTTTCTTAGTTTTCACATAAGGTCGGGGTCAGGAAAAAAGCGATTTTTGACACATTTCAAAATATGTCAGATATTGTCCAAATTATGTTTTACTTCCGTCTAGACATGTGAAATGCATGATCTGTGGCAAACAAAAGTGAAAAACAAAATTGGTCTTATTTTTTTTTCGTACTTTTCAGATTTTCTTAGTTTTCACATAAGGTCGGGGTCAGGAAAAAGTCAGTTTTGACAAAATTTCAAAATATGTCAGATATTGTCCAAATTATGTTTTACTTCCGTCTAGACATTTGAAATGCATGATCTGTGGCAAAAAAAAGTGAAAAACAAAATTGGTCTTATTTTGTGGACTTTTCAGATTTTTTCTTAGTTTTCACATAAGGTCGGGGGTCAGGAAAAAGGCGGATTTTTGACACATTTCAAAATATGTCAGATATTGTCAAATTATGTTTTACTTCACGTCTAGACATGTGAAATGCATGATCTGTGGCAAACAAAAGTGAAAAACAAAATTGGTCTTATTTTTCCGTACTTTTCAGATTTTCTTAGTTTTTCACATAAGGTCCGGGGTCAGGAAAAAAAAGTTTTTTGACACATTTCAAAATATGTCAGATATTGTCAAATTATGTTTTACTTCCGTCTAGACATGTGAAATGCATGATCTGTGGCAAACAAAAGTGAAAAACAAAATTGGTCTTATTTTTTTTACTTTTTTCAGATTTTCTTAGTTTTCACATAAGGTCGGGGTCAGGGAAAAAGGCGGATTTTGACACATTTCAAAATATGTCAGATATTGTCAAATTATGTTTTACTTCACGTCTAGACATGTGAAATGCATGATCTGTGGCAAACAAAAGTGAAAAACAAATTGGTCTTATTTTTCCCTTACTTTTCAGATTTTCTTTTTTCACATAAGGTCGGGGTCAGGAAAAAGGCGGATTTTGACAAATTTCAAAATATGTCAGATATTGTCCAAATTATGTTTTTACTTCCGTCTAGACATGTGAAATGCATGATCTGTGGCAAACAAAGTGAAAAACAAAATTGGTCTTATTTTTCATTACTTTTCAGATTTTCTTAGTTTTCACATAAGGTCGGGGTCCAGGAAAAAGGCGGTTTTGACACATTTCAAAATATGTCAGATATTGTCAAATTATGTTTTACTTCGTCTAGACATGTGAAGTGCATGATCTGTGGCAAACAAAAGTGAAAAACAAAATTGGTCTTATTTTTGTCGTACTTTTCAGATTTTCTTAGTTTTCACATAGGTCGGGGTCAGGAAAAAAGCGGATTTTGACACATTTCAAAATATGTCAGATATTGTCCAAATTATGTTTTACTTCACGTCTAGACATGTGGAAAAACAAAATTGGTCTTATTTTTTGTCGTACTTTTCAGATTTTCTTAGTTTTCACATAAAGGTCCGGGGTCAGGAAAAAAGGCCAGTTTTGACACATTTCAAAATATGTCAGATATTGTCAAATTATGTGTTTTACTTCACGTCTAGACATGTGAAATGCATGATCTGTGGCAAACAAAAGTGAAAAAAAAAATTGGTCTTATTTTTTCCGGACTTTTCAGATTTTCTTAGTTTTCACATAAGGTCGGGGTCAGGAAAAAGAGCCCAGATTTTGACACATTTCAAAATATGTCAGATATTGTCAAATTATGTTTTACTTCACGTCTAGACATGTGAAATGCATGATCTGTGGCAACAAAGTGAAAAACAAAATTGGTCTTATTTTTGTCGGACTTTTCAGATTTTTTTTTAGTTTTCACACATAAGGTCAGGTCAGGAAAAAGAGCGGTTTTTGACAAATTTCAAAATATGTCAGATATTGTCCAAATTATGTTTTACTTCACGTCTAGACATGTGAAATGCATGATCTGTGGCAAACAAAAGTGAAAAACAAAATTGGTCTTATTTTTTTCGTACTTTTCAGATTTTCTTAGTTTTCACATAAAGGTCGGGGTCAGGAAAAAGGCGGATTTTTGACAAATTTCAAAATATGTCAGATATTGTCCAAATTATTTTTTAATTCACGTCTAGACATGTGAAATGCATGATCTATGGCAAACAAAAAGTGAAAAAAACAAAATTGGTCTTATTTTTGTCGGACTTTTCAGATTTTCTTAGTTTTCACATAAGGTCGGGGTCAGGAAAAAGGCGGATTTTGACAAATTTCAAAATATGTCAGATATTGTCAAATTATGTTTACTTCACGTCTAGACATGTGAAATGCATGATGATGTGGCAAACAAAAGTGAAAAACAAAATTGGTCTTATTTTTTGTCATTACTTTTCAGATTTTCTTAGTTTTCACATAAGGTCGGGGTCAGGAAAAATACGGATTTTGACACATTTCAAAATATGTCAGATATTAATCAAATTATTTTTTACTTCCGCGTCTGAACATGTGAAATGCATGATCTGTGGCAAACAAAAGTGAAAAAAAAATTGGTCTGATTTTTTTCCTTACTTTTCAGATTTTCTTAGTTTTCACATAAGGTCCGGGGGTCCGGGAAAAAGTTTTTTTTGAAATTTCAAAATATGTCAGATATTGTCCAAATTATGTTTTACATCACGTCTAGACATGTGAAATGCATGATCTGTGGCAAAGAAAAGTGAAAAACAAATTGGTCTGATTTTTCATTACTTTTCAGATTTTCTTAGTTTTTCACATAAGGTCGGGGTCAGGAAAAAGTCGGATTTTGACACATTTCAAAATATGTCAGATATTGTCCAAATTATGTTTTACTTCACGTCTAGACATGTGAAATGCATGATCTGTGGCAAACAAAAAATGAAAAACAAAATTGGTCTGATTTTTTTCATTACTTTTCAGATTTTCTTAGTTTTCATAAAGGTCGGGGTCAGGAAAAAAGCAGATTTTGACAACATTTCAAATATGTCAG
The DNA here is from genome assembly GCF_017589495.1 of Alosa alosa. NCBI lineage: Eukaryota > Metazoa > Chordata > Actinopteri > Clupeiformes > Clupeidae > Alosa > Alosa alosa. Next base: position 9,670 of record NW_025962527.1, read on the forward strand.
ATATTGTCAAATTATGTTTTACTTCCGTCTAGACATGTGAAATGCATGATCTGTGGCAAACAAAAGTGAAAAACAAAATTGGTCTTATTTTTTCGTTACTTTCAGATTTTTCTTAGTTTTCACATAAAGGTCGGGGTCAGGAAAAAAGGCGGATTTTGACAAATTTCAAAATATGTCAGATATTGTCCAAATTATTTTTTACTTCCGTCTAGACATGTGAAATGCATGATCTGTGGCAAACAAAGTGAAAAACAAAATTGGTCTTATTTTTTGTCATTACTTTTTCAGATTTTCTTAGTTTTCACATAAGGTCCGGGGTCAGGAAAAAGACGGATTTTGACACATTTCAAAATATGTCAGATATTGTCAAATTATGTTTTACTTCACGTCTAGACATGTGAAATGCATGATCTGTGGCAAACAAAAGTGAAAAACAAAATTGGTCTTATTTTTGTCGTACTTTTCAGATTTTCTTAGTTTTCACATAAAGGTCCGGGGTCAGGAAAAAAGTCGGTTTTGACACATTTCAAAATATGTCAGATATTATCAAATTATGTTTTTTTCACGTCTAGACATGTGAAATGCATGATCTGTGGCAAAAAAGTGAAAAAAAATTGGTCTGATTTTTCGTAGTACTTTTCAGATTTTCTTAGTTTTCACATAAGGTCGGGGTCAGGAAAAGGGCCAGATTTTTGACAAATTTCAAAATATGTCAGATATTGTCAAATTATGTTTTTACTTCATGTCTAGACATGTGAAATGCATGATCTGTGGCAAACAAAGTGAAAAAAAAAATTGGTCTGATTTTTAGGACTTTTCAGATTTTCTTAGTTTTCACATAAAGGTCGGAGGTCAGGAAAAAGGCGGATTTTGACACATTTCAAAATATGTCAGATATTGTCAAATTATGTTTTACTTCACGTCTAGACATTTGAAATGCATGATCTGTGGCAAACAAAAGTGAAAACTAAAATTGGTCTTATTTTTTCGTACTTTTCAGATTTTCTTAGTTTTCACATAAGGTCGGGGTCAGGGAAAAAGGCGGATTTTGACACATTTCAAAATATGTCAGATATTGTCAAATTATGTTTTTACTTCCGTCTGGACATGTGAAATGCATGATCTGTGGCAAACAAAAGTGAAAAACAAAATTGGTCTTATTTTTTGTCGTACTTTTCAGATTTTCTTAGTTTTCACATAAGGTCGGGGTCAGGAAAAAGACGGATTTTGACACATTTCAAAATATGTCAGATATTGTCAAATTATGTTTTACTTCACGTCTAGACATGTGAAATGCATGATCTGTGGCAAACAAAAGTGAAAAACAAAATTGGTCTTATTTTTTGTAATTACTTTTCAGATTTTCTTAGTTTTCACATAAGGTCGGGGTCAGGGAAAAAAGCGGATTTTGACAAATTTCAAAATATGTCAGATATTGTCAAATTATGTTTTACTTCCGCGTCTAGACATGTGAAATGCATGATCTGTGGCAAACAAAAGTGAAAAAAAAACAAAATTGGTCTGATTTTTTTCGGACTTTTCAGATTTTCTTGGTTTTCACATAAGGTCGGGGTCAGGAAAAAGGCAGATTTTGACACATTTCAAAATATGTCAGATATTATCAAATTATGTTTTACTTCCGTCTAGACATGTGAAATGCATGATCTGGCAAACAAAAGTGAAAAAAAAAATTGGTCTTATTTTTTGTGGACTTTTTCAGATTTTCTTAGTTTTCACGCAAAGGTCGAGGGGTCAGGAAAAAGGCAGTTTTGACACATTTCAAAATATGTCAGATATTGTCAAATTATTTTTTACTTCGTCTAGACATGTGAAATGCATGATCTATGGCAAACAAAATAAAAAAAACAAATTGGTCTGATTTTTTTACTTTTCAGATTTTCTTAGTTTTCACGCATAAGGTCGAGGATCAGGAAAAAGTCAGTTTTGACAAATTTCAAAAATATGTCAGATATTGTCAAATTATGTTTTACTTCACGTCTAGACATGTGAAATGCATGATCTGTGGCAAAAAAGTGAAAAACAAAATTGGTCTTATTTTTTGTCGTACTTTTCAGATTTTCTTAGTTTTCACATAAGGTCGGGGTCAGGGAAAAAGGCCGGATTTTGACACATTTCAAAATATGTCAGATATTGTCAAATTATTTTTACTTCACGTCTAGACATGTGAAATGCATGATCTATGGCCAAAACAAAGTGAAAAAAAAATTGGTCTTATTTTTCCATTACTTTTCAGATTTTTTAGTTTTTCACATAAGGTCCGGGGTCAGGAAAAAAGTCAGATTTTGACAAATTTCAAAATATGTCAGATATTGTCCAAATTATGTTTTACTTCACGTCTAGACATGTGAAATGCATGATCTGTGGCAAACAAAAGTGAAAAACAAAATTGGTCTTATTTTTGTCGTACTTTTCAGATTTTCTTAGTTTTTCACATAAGGTCGGGGTCAGGAAAAAGGCGGGATTTTTGACACATTTCAAAATATGTCAGATATTGTCCAAATTATGTTTTACTTCCGCGTCTAGACATGTGAAATGCATGATCTGTGGCAAACAAAAGTGAAAAAACAAAATTGGTCTTATTTTTGTCGTACTTTTCAGATTTTCTTAGTTTTCACATAAGGTCCGGGGGTCAGGAAAAAGGCGGTTTTTGACACATTTCAAAATATGTCAGATATTGTCCAAATTATGTTTTACTTCCGTCTAGACATGTGAAATGCATGATCTGTGGCAAACAAAGTGAAAAAACAAAATTGGTCTTATTTTTTACATTACTTTTCAGATTTTTCTTAGTTTTCACATAAGGTCGGGGTCAGG
>NW_025962528.1:2500-12499 GCF_017589495.1 Alosa alosa
TATGTGTGTGAATCTTGGATTGATAGGTTATCCCATGAAGCAAAACAAATTCAATCCCATTCCCATTTCTCTCTCTCTCTCATTCTCTCATTCTCTCACTCTTTCTGTCTCTCTCTCTCTCTCTCTCTCTCTCTCTCTCTCTCTCACACACACACACACACATGCACATGCATAGTTCCACATACTACACCCACACACCCACACCCTCTCTCTTCCTCCCTTCCTCTCTCTTTAACTTCAGTCATAATTAACTCTGCAGGGCCTGCACTAGAGGTGTCCACCACCAACAGCAAGGTCACACAGCAAGGTCAAACACACACACACACACACACACACACACACACACACACACACACACACACACACACACACACACCATGAACTCTCACATCATGAATTCTATCGATCAAACTCTCTGTCTCTCTTTCAGTCTCTCAGTTGGAGTCTCTTCACATACACACACACACACACACACTAACACACACACACACACATACCATGAGTGAGTGAACACAAACACACCATGAACTCTATCGATCAAACTCTGTCCGTCTCCAAGTGTCTTGTCCTCGCAGTGTCTCCTGCTGAAATCAGTCTGTAAAAAAAAAAACACGAAAATGTACTGGTACAGTAGACTGGGTTTTCCTATGCTGCCTTACGCGCAAGAGAGGCAGCCTGGATTCCATGGACTTCGTTTTCACCTCAACGAAGGAACCAATCACAGAACGGACGGGGGACAGCAAGACGATGACGCCACACCCAAGCGGTTATGAACTACGTACATACGCATTTGATAGACATTCGTAGTTTCAATAAACTCTCTGGGCATTCAGAAACCACGCGTTTCAAATACGAGAAAATGAATGTGTAGTTCCCAGAGCCCATCTCAATCAGAGAGAGAGATCTAGGGAAAGAGAGAGAGAGAGAGAGAGAGAGAGAGGGAAGTGTGATGTTGCCTGGAATAGTAATGGATCACAGGTGATGCATGACAGGAGGCAGTCTGACCCCCGTTCTTAGACCAAACACACAGAAAGGGAGTGTGTGATTTGGTGTGGTCTGGTGAGAGAATGCAAATATTCACATTTAATGAAATTAAGCATTATCTCCTCTCTTATTACCTATCCTCCACCTCTCTCTCTCTTTCTCTTTTTTCTCTCTCTCTCTGTCAATTTAATTTTCAATTGAAAAGGCTTTATTTAAAGCATGGGTTCCCAAACTCCATCAATGTGGGCCTCCCAAAAAACAAAACAATGACACCTCCGCCCCCTCCCCACAATCATTTTCAAATAATGATATTCACTTCAGTTAAGCCACTTAAATAGGTGCTATACTATGCTATGCAATGCAATGAGATTTGTATGAAGGAATTGAATTCTCTCTCTCTCTCTCTCTCTCTCTCGCTCTCTCTTCATCTTGCAAGTTGAGGTCAGGTAAAGGTGGCTAGGCTGTTACCCAGTGGCTGTGCTTCTGGTCTGGGCCTCAGGCTGAATGTCCCCAGGGACCTAGCAGGGGCAGTGTAGCTGTTACGGTTCCCACGGCACCACAACTGAATGCTAATGTTACGAAGCCTTTGTTACTGTACATTGTAGTTACAACACTGATTACATTGTGACACATTAGCATCCGTTAGTTAATGCTACAAAGCCCCTGTTACATTGTAGTTACAACATTGATTACATTGTGACACATTAGGATCCATTAGTTGTCCCAAAGTTCTGTGAGAGAAAGTTTTGTGATGTATGTGTGTGCAAGTATCTGTGGATAGCCTTCAGTATTCAGCCCATTACTTGGAAGAGATGAAGAGAGACATGGAGGGAGGACAGAGAGAGAACGAGAGAGTGAAGAAGTGATCTCAAAGGAAGGGCAGGCCCTTGTAACCTTCAGCATGTTCAGCTCTCCTCCCTTCTCCATTCTCGCATCCATATTTATTGAATTGATCAGGGATTCTGTGTGTGTGTGTGTGTGTGTGTGTGTGTGTGTGTGTGTGTGTGTGTGTGTGTGTGTGCATCTTCATGCAGGTTAATGGCTACATGTGTGTATTAGAAACTCAATATTACAGCTAGCGAAAGAGAAAGGGGTGGGAATAGATATGCAAAACAAGTTTGTCATAATTAAGGGACAGCCGCTAGAAAAAAATATATATCCATATGTAACCCCTTCTAAATGGGCGTGCACGTTACCAGGCACTAAAAGCAATACCAAGGGCCCTATCATGACAGTCAAAAGCGCATCGTCACTCTTCAAAAGCTTATTCAAATTTAGTAGGATGTCCAGTCCACAAATGGGAGGGTTTTCGTTATCAAACGTCGAGCGCATGGTGCAACAAGGTGTTCCTAGGATTTTTAATCAGTCATTGGTGTGTTTGGGGCGTAACATCATTTAAACCAATGAGAATGACATCTGTCATTCCCTTTAACTGCGCAAAGCATGATGTCAAATAAATGCATCGGGTATTTTGACATTCAACGGCGCATTTGAAGGAGGCTGCTATTGGCTGGAGGCTGGAGACTGTATTGTCTGTCCATAGTATTGCCATGGCAATACTGTTAAACTGTGTTGCTAATAAATGTTTGAATTGAATTGAATTGAATGTGAGAATAAGGAGGTAGCGAGAGATAGAGAGTGAGTGAATAAGTCATGGTCTAGCTCAGTGGTTCTCAAATGGGGGTACGTGAAGGCACTCCAGGGGGTACGTGAGATTTTAAAATATAAATGTATTTTAAAAGTAGAATCCATGCAAAAATACTTTAAAAACAAATATTTAATAAATATTTCAGGAAAATATAAGTTCATAAAATGAATTTTATATTTCAATAGGCTATTCAATTTCATTATCCTAAAAACCCAGAGTACCCCCCATACCAGAATGGTTCGATCCAACCTGTCACATGTCACCCGCCATCACCTGTCAATCACTGTCAAAACTCAAACGATGGAGTCGTGGTTGAAGCGTAGCGGTAATTCTTGTGAAAACACGGAGGGACAAGTGGCAAAGAAGGCCAAACCAGAGCCGGCAAAATTGCGTGCTCTGTTTTAAGTCTTTTTTTCTCAACTAAAAATGCTTTGCGGTGGTTAGGGGGTACTTGGCTGAAAAAATATTTCACCGGGGGTACATCACTGAAAAAAGGTTGAGAACCTCTGGTCTAGCTAACTATACTCTGGGAGAGATATAGTGATAGAGGGAGAGAAAGAGAGAGAGATTTTAAACCATACTTTTTATTCCAGTTTTACAAAACAAAAAACAGGTCAATCAATCACTCTTTGTCATCACAAAGTAGAGATATGAAAAAGATAATAAAACCATTTTTATAAAAGATGGCTCAAATGCAATTCATTTTCAATCACAGTGCAAAGTGCTTGTTTGTGTGGAAAGAGAGAGAGAGATGGGACAAACACCCAATAGAAGCCCTGCATGCTGAATTCTGTAGAAATTTGTTACATATCCAAAGAAAAGTACCCACAAATGCTAGCAGGGCAGAATTAGGCCGATTTCCACGATTGATTAATATCCAAAAACGATCACTAAAATTCTGGATTCATCTAAAATTAAGCCCTCAAAATTCACTACATTTTAAAGCACTTAAATCCCAAGAGCTCAGCCCTAAGCCCAGTCCCCTATGTCAGTTGGTCTCGGATTTAACTAACCCAATAACCCCTAACCCACAAATTGTCCAGACCAGCACTGCTTCCCAACCACCAATCAGAATCAACCAAATTAACAAGAACAACAAGAATTCTTATTTGGAACACTGGAAGAAAGAAAACAAAATTACAACACAAACTAGAATGTTACATTGGCATACCTAAAAGACTATCAATTGGCAGAGTATCTCCACACTGTCAGAGATACGAAGCAGAGACAGATCCTCACCAAGTACAGGCTGAGTGACCACAGTCTAGCCATAGAGAAAGGCAGGCACAAGAAGTCATGGCTGCCCAAAGAGCAAAGGACATGTGGTCACTGTATGACAGGGGAGGTGGAGTCAGAGGTGCACTTTCTGCTACACTGTGACAAATATCGGTCCCAAAGAGACAAATATTTCACCATTTTGAACAACATCATTCCCAACTTCACAAAACTGGAGGAACAGAAAAAACTTGCTGTAGTTTTGGGTGAGGACACCAGCACATGCATACTGGCAGCCAGTTATGTGTTCTCACTCCATAACCTGAGAGAAGGCATTACTTAAGATAATCACCCCACTACCCCCACCCTTCAACATAACACTGCTCCCCAGCCCCATGTCTCCTGTTTGTTTTGTTTTGTTTTGTCCTGTCTTGGTTTTCCTATGCACGTGTACAGACAATGGTCTTGCATGATTGTGATGTGCTGTGTGTGTGTGTGTGTGTGTGTGTGTGTGTGTGTGTGTGTGTGTCTGTGTACGTGTGTGACGAAGTGTAACAATGTTTGTACATGTTTATATCATTTTGTATTTGTATTTTCTTTAATTATTATTATTCCTCTGAACGCTTTGGCAATGCATCATATGGTTTGTCGTGCCAATAAAGCATATTTGAATTTGAATTTGAGTTTGAGAGAGAGAGAGAGAAAGAGAGTAAGACATAGTCACAGTGCCCTGGGGTCTAGCTACCCACACTAGAGAGAGAGAGAGAGAGAGAGAGAGAGTCATAGTCACAGTGCTCTGGGGTCTAGCTAACCAGCCTGTGTGGTGATATAAGAGAGAAAGGAAGAAAGAGTGAGAAAGAGAGAGATTGAAGGATAGTGCTCTGGGGTCTAGCTAACTGCACTCGGGCATGCACCAGGGTTAAAGATGAGACCACAAAGAGACCCAGGGGAAGCGTGGGCAAGCTGTAGCTAACAACCACACTAACTAGCTAAGACATGAACACACACATATATACACACCTACACACACACTCATAACAACCATGCTAACTAGCCATGACATAAACGCACACATATACAGTACACACACACACACACACACACACACACACATGAACACACACTGAGACAAACACACACATACACTCACACACACACAGGAAGGTTTTGTTGTGTCGCAGGCTCACTTTAATGAACTCATTAATGCTACTCACTGTCACCCTTTCCCGAGAATGTGTTTCAATTTTGCCTCATTACAAAGGAGACCTTAGTACAACTTTAAATGCTACCTTAGTACAATAATAAATACTACCTTGCTATAACTATAAACACTACCTTTCAAGTACCACAAGAGGACATGAGTGCAGAACAACCAGAGGATTAGAGTATGAGGATGAATTGAGTATGAGGATGAGTTGAGAATGATTAAAGTATGAGGATGAGAGGATTAGGATGAGTTGAGTATGAGGATGAGAGGATTAGGATGAGTTGAGTATGAGAATGAGAGAATTAGGATGAGTAAAGTATGAGGATGAGAGGATTAGGATGAGTTGAGTATGAGGATGAGAGGATTAGGATGAGTTGAGTATGAGGATGAGTAAAGTATGAGGATGAGAGGATGAGTCGAGTATGAGGATGAGGATGAGTTGAGTATGAGGATGAGAAGATGAGTTGAGTTTGTGGATGAGAGGATGAGTTGAGTATGAGGATGAGAGGATGAGGATGAGTTGAGTATGAGTATGAGAAGATGAGTTGAGTTTGTGGATGAGAGGATGAGTTGAGTATGAGGATGAGAGGATGAGGATGAGTTGAGTATGAGGATGGATGTGCAGAAGGTTAAGTACCAGCCAGGGGAGTAGTCAGAGGAGAAGAAGAGAAGTATGTGGTGAGTGTGGGTTAGGCATCTTGGGTTTGTTAGATGTGTTAAGCTGATGATGCATGGGACAACTTTTTGAGCAATGTTGCTTGGCAATGTTCCTTATGATTGTGGTTGTGGCATGCTCTGGCAGCACTTGGTAGTTCATTCCACTATCAGGGAACCACAGAGTTCTGCAGGGTTCTGTAGAGTTCTGCACATTTCTCACCTATCTGCTCTGTGCTTTTTTATCTCCTTCCTCAGACACGTCCCAGCTAGCTGATGTGACTCTGGGTTCAGCTCAGACGGTTCTGCAGGGTTCTGGTTCGTGGTCCGGAGGTGGCTTGGCGGCGTCGGTGTCAGTGTTGTGGGTGGAGGAGTGTCAGTGCCCGCCGGGCTTCGTCGGACACCATTGTGAGCTGTGTGCTCGTGGCTTCACCCGCGAGGTGCCCAATGGAGGACCCTACGTACGCTGCGTACCCTGCAACTGTAACAGGCACGGAGAATGCCACCCTGAGTCAGGTGAGAACAACGCCCCTCCCTAACAGGCATAGAGACACACACACACACACACACACAAACACACACACACACACACACACACACACACACACACACACACACACACACACATACATACACACACACACTGTGTTCTTTTCACAGACAGATTTATTGTCCTCCTACTTTTATTGATCTGTTTCTTTTTCTTTGTTATTATCTCTCTCTCTCTCTCTCTCTCTCTCTCTCTCACTCACACACACACACACACACATACATACCACAAATGTCCATCTCTTGTCTAGTCACAATGTCTCACTTTTTGGTTTCATTTTGTCTCTGAAACTTTTACATTTTTGTTCTTCTTCTCTCCTGCATTCTTGAATTTCCCCTGGGGATCAATAAAGTCTATCTATCTATCTATCTATCTATCTATCTATCTATCTATCTATCTATCTATCTACCCAATTCCTTTCCTTTCTAACCCTTTCTGTATTACTTTTTCTTTCAGATACTATATGTGAGAAAATGTCATGTTATCCATATGTGAACTAGATATTACGGCAAAGACAGCATCTCTCCTTCTCATTGTGTGTGTGTGTGTGTGTGTGTGTGTGTGTGTGTGTGTGTGTGTGTGTGTGTGTGTGTGTGTGTGTGTGTGTGTGTGTGTGTGAGAGTGTGAGCCGGTATTACATCTTTGATGGGCCACCTGATAATTAGCCAAGCTAGCAGCCTGTCATCTGATCACAGCTAATTTGGGCTGTAGGAGGTGGTGGTGGTGTGTGTGTGTGTGTGTGTGTGTGTGTGTGTGTATGTGTGTGTGTGTGTGTGTGTGTGTGTGTGTGTGTGTGTGTGTGTGTGTGTGTGTGTGTGTGTGTGTGTGGGGCCGCTCTGCCCCCCTGGCAGGAGTCTCATTAATGTCACCCTCTCTCTCTAGAGCTTTCTCTCTCTCTCTCTCTCTCTCTCTCTCTAGCACTTTGTCTCTCTGTCTGTCTCTCTCTCTCTAGCACTTTCTCTCTTTGTCTGTTTGAGTCGCTGTTTGTCTGCATCTCTCTTTCTGTCTTTCTCTAGCGAATTCTATCTCTGTCTGTCTGCCTTTCTCTGTCTGTCTCTCTGTCTGACCATCTTTCTGTTGCTCTACCTTGAACTGCTTCTCTCCCTCTCGCTCCTTCTCTTTTCTTCTCTCCCTCTTCAATCTCTCCCCCTCTCTCCCTCTCCTTCTCTCTCTCTTCAATCTCTCCCTCTCTCCTTCTCTCTTCAATCTCTCCCTCTCTCTCCTTCTCTCCATCTCTCTCTCTTCAATCTCTCCCCCTCTCTCCTTATCTCTCCTTCTCTCCCTCTTACATTCTCTTCTCTTCGTTATCGTCCCATTTTTATGCCCTTGCACTCCCTCTCATCCTGCCCTATTGTACGGGCTGATCTTATAATCTTCCTCTCCGTGGTGCCTCATTCAGCCTTCATTCTGTTGCCCTCCCTCTCGCGTTCTTTCACCCCAGTGTCGCCGCTTTCCCTCTCTCTCTCTCTCTCTCACCCCACTGTATCCTCTCTCTCTCTCTCTCTCTCTCTCTCTTTCATTAATCCCCCACTCTCTTCCCTCCATCCGTCTCTTTGCCGTAATTGCTGTCTCTCTCTAATAAGCCAGGAATTAGAATTCTATCGTTCGTATTATGAGCATAATATGTGATTAGTTCAGAACAGGACTCTAACATTACAATTTAATGTCAGACAAGATTTCCCGTCTCCTCCAGGAATAAGGGAGAAACAGGGTGACTATGAAATATAGAGTAGTGGGAGAGATGGAATGATATATATATATATATATATATAGAGAGAGAGAGAGAGGCAGGAGACCAGAAGCAGAGAGAAGGGAGACAATTAGATAAAATTGGGAGGAGGAAGAGAGAGAATGTAGAGAGAAAGTTTGTGGGAGGGCTGGAGGAACAAGAGAAGGTGGAGAGAGCAAAATGGAAAACTGGAATAAAGAGAGAGAGAAAGAAAGAAAGAAAGAAAGAAAGAAAGAAAGAAAGAAAGAAAGAAAGAGTGCTTGTTCCGGGAAGCCTCCCCCTCCTTGGTCCCGGGAGAGGGAGGCGGAGAACTCTTTTATTTATTTATGAAGCTTTTGAAACTTCAAAGGCGATCGGGTTTCAATCTCAGCAGGTTCCTTCTCAGGGACGTTTAGCATGGCAAAGTCGCCACAGGTCCGTAAATAGAGCCGGCCTTGAGAAGCTGGGCCCCACCGGAGACACGCTCTCACTTATCATTAACACACACACACATCACACACACACATCACGCACACACACACACCTTCCCTTACTCTCTGATCAGCCCGGTAACCAGGTCTGCTGGCTGGCATGGCGGAGCTCAGAGCCGCGTTGATTTGTTATCGTTGTAGATGAAGGGCACAATCCAGGTGTTGTTCCGGCAGGATCCACCTCACTCATTAGTATTCATGTAAGTAGTTATTATCATGAACTATCTGTCAAAAATAAGCCCCGCCCCTGAAATGTCATAAATCACGTCATAACCACGCCTCCTTTTTATGCAAATTAGCCATGTGGTTGTCGCCACGTGTTGTTTGTTATTGTTATTGTTTTGTGAGTCATGTGACAGTCATGTGACTGGTGTCAAACCCCAGGGCGGCCATATTGGATGTAAAGTCATGTGACAGTCATGTGTCTGGTGTCAAACAATGCCACGTCCCCCTTGGCATCCATATTGGATGTAGTGTCATGTGACAGTCATGTGCCTGATGTCAAACCCCTGGGCGGCCATATTGGCCCCAAACCCATTTGTGTGTTTTGTTGTTATTATTATGTGTTATGTGATAAACTTTGTATGAAATGTATAGGAGTGTTAATAGCTGGAAATAAACTTATAGTATGCTACTAGCATAGCCAATAACCTGTTTAGCATGTTGTTAGTGGTTTTGGTTGAAAAATGTGTTAGCTAGACGCTACGCATTGTAATGTAACCTTTATAACTGAAATCATGGAGGTCTTAGGTGATGAAAATGATATTCTATGATCCCCTACTTTGTAGGGTGGTGTTTTGTCCGGCATGTCTCTGGGTGTATTGTTTGAGACCCCTTTCATGTGGGGGTCTGCCTACTACTTATTACACCAATGCTGATAACATTGTAAAAGAACTGTATGGTTTGTCAGAGTTTCTGGTTGGTTTTATGTTGAATCTAAAATGTATTTCACTTTGATATTTATTCTTCTATTTTTATTTTGTAGCGCCATCCCATGATCTAGCTGGTCACTGTGTTATCAGCCTCGAAACATCTGGTCATTTGTGCACTGGCGAAAAACGATTTGGGAGCTTAACGCTCGGGGGATCTGAATTAGATGCTGGCGACAAGCAGTAAATCTACATCTGGTACACAACCAGGCCCGGAGTGGGTAATCGGAGAATGGGAGAATTCGGTGGGGCGCTTCACTTTTGGGCGGTCGAGGGAAAAATATTGGCATTTGTCACGTTAACCCATCTTCTCTAAAGTTGGCTACACCGTTAAGCATTCTATGCCTAACACCGCAGCCTATGCATGCGTTGTTCTCCCCTCCCAAGAAGAGTTAATTGGTTGGGTCCATATAGCCCGTCTTTCCTAAAAGTTTTCTCAGATACCAGCGGGCGGACCTACCGTAGTGATAAGCGCCAGGGAGGATGGATGGTAGAAAGATGCCATGAGGGACTGAAAAGGCCAGGTAAAAAAGACTAAAAGTATTGAGGGAAATGCTGCCAAATGTGCCATGCTTCCAATTTTTTGAAGAGAACAGACATAAGTGGCAACTGG
>NW_025962529.1:0-12493 GCF_017589495.1 Alosa alosa
ATAAAGAAGTTATCAGATGAATAGTTTATACTGTATATAATGTTCCCTGATATTGTAGTCCTATGGATAAGGTAAAGAAAAACGTACTGAATCATTGAGATTACGGTCTGTAGTGATAGGTACGTTGCCTTTAAAGGAAAGAGCTAAAAAAAAAAAAGAGAGGTAACCTTCTATTGTGTAGCAACTGAGATGGGTCTACTCTGAGACAGAAGAATTATTATTGTTCCAGTAGCTATAGGTGCCTTTGGCGCCTGTTTCAAGAACTCCCAATCGTCTGTTCCAGGTCATACCACCAATATAAGGCAAATTAGGTGGTCCATAGAGCAATCAAATGAAACATTAGATATCGTCTGGCGTTGGATTAAAGGTTCATAAAGATGACCATTAGAAACTATTAAATAAAAAATTTTTTTTTTTTCATTATTTTAAAAATAATCTTCATTATAATTTTCAAATTCAGATAATCTTGTAAATATATATAATATATAAAACAATACCTACAATATTAAAAATAATACCTAAAGTTATTTCTAAAACCATATTTTTAAATATAAATTAAATAATTAACATTATTATATTAATTATTAATACTATGTAAATAATATTATATCCTATAATAACTGTAAATAAAAAATATAATGTATTGAGTTAAAATACTTAAACCCTATAATATTAATATTATTAATATAAGAACAAAATCAGAATCAAATAATATAAAATCTGGTTTAAATTTTAATATAATCATATATATATAAGAATAAATAAAATTATATAAATAACAATTATTATAACAGGAATAAATAAAAAACTTTCAATCTGATTTTTGGTTTTTTAACATTTTTATATTTATTAAATCTTTATTATATCTTATATTTTTATCTAATTCTTTTTCTTTTTTGTATTTTTATATTTTTTATATGTTTTATAATAAAATTAATATAACATTAATAATTACATATATAATAATTATGAATATAAATATAAATTTTATTTTTAATTATATTTATTCTATTATTAAATTTAAAAATTCTAATATATAAATATTAAATAATTAATATTAAGAATAAAATAACTACATCAATAAAATATAATTATATTTTTATTTAAATAATTTTCTTAATATAAAAATATTTAATTTATTTTAATCTTATAAATCTTTTTTATCTAATATATCTATATATATATATATATATCCAAATCATTATATTAATTTATATTATTTACACAATTAAAAAAATAAACTATTTCTTATTCTAAATTTAAATCTATTATTTTAATATATAAATAATTTTTACTATCTAAACTAGTTTTATTAATAATATTTTTTATAAAATTATATTATATTATCTATATTTTTATTTTAAAAAAAATATCATAATTATTTATATATAATATTTTTATATTCTTTTTTTCTAAAATATATTATTATATTAATATTTACTATTTTTAATTTATATTTACTATATTAATTCTATAAGTATATGTTTGATTAATTATCAAGTAATATTATTATATCTATATCTTTATTATCTATATATCCTAGGAAATATATATGATAATATATTTATTTTTAAAATTAATCAAACTTGTATTTTTTATTAATGATACTATAATTTTTAATATATATTATAAAATAATTAGTTAATAAAATAAAAATTAATTATTCCTCTAATATATAGTCTGTTATAAAATTTAAAAATCAGACATATATCTTCTATGATTAATTCTACTAAGATATGATAATTATTTTTATATAATATAATATAATGAACTAAAACTTTTATAAATTCTTCTTTACTCTATCCATATGATATGATTAATATAAAATTCTTTAATTCATTTAATCTTATAAATCTTTTAATATCTAATATATTTTTTAATATTTATATTTTTGTTATATTACTATTACTATTAGTATTGATGTAATGTTTTATAATATAATCTCAATCATTATATTTTACTATTTTATATATATAATAAAATCTTGTTATTAATTATATAGAAAATTATATCAGTAGAAAATAAATTTATTCAATCTAAAAGAAAATAATCTTCATTATAATAATTTAATTTTATTATTTCATTATATGTATACATGATTTAATTCTACTCTAAAAATATAATTATTAATTTTTTTATAATACTATCATGTATATTATAATATCCTATCTTTCTAAATAGTTTATTGCATAACTAATTTACTTTATCTATATTATACTAAAATAATAATTAAAATATATTTTTTCTTAAATTTAAATTTCTACTTTTCAACTATTTTTAGATTATATAGTATAATAGTATAAAATCTAATATAAAATAATTATAGATATATAGTAACAATAAATTTATATCTATATTTATTATTCTATTAATTAACAATAATATTTGTATTTTCAATTATAAAGTTATATTTAAGATATATTAGTATTATAGAATATATCAATTAATATAGATAAGCATTGTTATATATATTTGATATCTTAACAATAAAAATTTATTCAATAGTGTAAATATTTTAGAATAAATTAAAAAAGATGAATAAAAAAATGAAGATGGAATTTGTAGAAATTGATAATATATGTGATATATTAATATATATAAAGAGAAGTGATGATTAATAATAGATATTAGAGATTATATTAAAAGATAATCTATCTAAAGAGAATTAAATATATAAATCTATTATCTTATAAAATAAGGTAACAATATTATATATATAAATTAAAAAAATTATTTTTAAATGAAAATATAATTTCATATATACATATTCAAACTA
This sequence comes from Alosa alosa, assembly GCF_017589495.1. Taxonomy (NCBI): domain Eukaryota; kingdom Metazoa; phylum Chordata; class Actinopteri; order Clupeiformes; family Clupeidae; genus Alosa; species Alosa alosa. The sequence continues at coordinate 2,777 of NW_025962529.1, forward strand.
TAAAGACTATAAGATACTTATAATATATATTATATATAATTTAAAATCTAGATAAAATATTTTTATTTCTAGATAAATTATTAAAATATATATAAAATATAATGTAGCTTAAGTATAAAAAAAATATTAAATTAAGTGTAAAAAATAAATTGTGAATATTATATTATGATTTATTTTCTATATTATATCATCTAAAAAAAGATTAAGAAATATTTTTAAAAACTTTATTCTATTCTATTTTTAATTTTTTATATTCTATTATAAAATATAATATATATTTATAACTTTGATTTATACTTTATAAAATATTTTTAAATTTATTATTTATTATAGTTAATAATATATATAATAAAATAATTAGTTAATAAAAATAAAAATCTAAAAATTAATTATTCTTCTAAAATATAACATGTTATGAAATCTGAAAAATCAGACATATATATTAAATGATTTCAATATGGATATGCTAACTATTTTCATATAATATAATAAATTAAATTTCTAATAGTATTATTATCTATCTATATAAAATAATCTAAATGAATTTTTTAAATTCCTCTAATCTTATAAATCTATTATTATCTAGTATCTATTCTAATATCTATCTTTTTGTATTATTTATATTATTCTACTACTATATTTTAATCTATTCTCAATCATTTGTTATTACTATTTTATTTAAACAATAAAATCTAGTTATTAATTGTATATTATAAATAAAAAATATATCATCATCATATCATTCTATTCAATCTAAAAGAAACTAATCGTGATCATTGTTTACTTTTGATAATTCTTTATATGAATATTTTTGACAATGTAATTTATACTTATTAATATTATTTATACAATCTATATAATTATTAGTATTATCTAATTTCTATTCAAAAATATTATCATTAATTTCTATATAATACTATCATATGAACTAACATATTCTTTATTTTCGAATATATTATTACATAACTATCTTATTTTTATTTTATCATTCTCTATATCATTACTCTATACTTTTAATATATATTACTCATAACAATTCTATAAGTATCTATACTATTTATTATTAGATAATGATACTATATCTATATTATATATATTATATATCTATTCATTATTATTATTATTAATACTTAATTAATGTTCATCTAATATCTACTACTAATAAAATATTGATTCTCTTATTTCATTATTTCTTCTAAATTTTATGAATTACTTATTTTCTATTAATGATATTATAATATTATTTTATTATAAAAGTTATCATATTTATATTTTTATATTTATTAACTAATAAAATATATATAATATACTTAATATTTTCTATTTCTATAATTTATTTAAAATTTTATTTTATTAATTATTTTTTATATTTATATTATAAAATAGATATCTATATATTCCTATTTATTTATTTTAACTTTAAATAAATTATATATAATAATAAATATAAAATTTAATTTAATTAAGATAATTGTAATAACTATTTAACTTTATTTTTATATCTATATATATATATATCGAAAATACTGTTAATACTATTATAAATATTATAAATGTAATAACTATTATTATTCTATGTATATTTATTTTTTTCTATTTCTATTCTTTTATTATTGTTAGTCTAAATTTCAATATCTAATTAATCTATTTTAATATTTTGATATATAATAAATTATTTTTATTCTTAAAATTCACTCTTTTTTCTTTCATATATACTAATAATATTGATATATTATTTTTAATTATATTATATAGAATAATAAATTTCTATATATTACTGTTCTTTATATTGAAATTAATATCATCTTTGAATATATTTTTAAATGTATCTAATTGATCTATATGATTAGAATAAAAATATATACCTGAATTTCAATATATTCATAATATAATTTTATACATATTTATTATTATTATATAAATATTTTTCATTTCATTTTTCTTATCTTTTATTATCTCTTCTATTTTATCTTAATAATTATTATCTTTAACTATATCAAATACTTCTATATCATTTAAATATTCTACTACTTCTATTAAATCTATCTCTACTTCTTTTAAATAATCTATTAATTTTGTAGAACTTTTATCTGATAATGGATAATATATTTCTTTCTATATAAAATTTAATATAAAATTCTTTATATTATTGAATTGATCATCTGATATATTATCTGTATTTTCATACTTATTAGATATATGAAAATTAAATAAATATTTTAATATCTATAATTTTTTATATAATATTAATTTTTTATTATTATTAGATACTATCATATGATCTTTAAATTCTAATATTTTAATTAATATTTAAATCCTATTTTAATTTTTTAATATCATTTCAATTATTAATACTATAATTATATATTTTCTCATGTAATATATTTATCTACTATTTTATTTCTAAAAATAATTCTAATATTTTAGATTCTTCATTTTCATATAAAGTTATTTCATATGTATTTTTATTAAAATTTAAATTATATTCAATATAGTAATAATAATAACAATGTTTAAAAGTTGATAATATAGTTTCTAAAATTTATAAATTAGATATATTATTTTCAATTGATTCATTTTCTTTAATACTATTACTATATCAATGTTTGTCATTTAATCAATTAGATCAGAAAACATATTGAATTAACATATTATCAAACATTTTATCTATTTTATGGTATTCATTTATAAAATTTATTATAGCTTTATATAATAGTCATATATTTTTTGAATCTTCTTTTAATTTATTATTGTTCTATATCTCATATATAATTAATATTATCTAATATATCTAATTAAAAAATTTTTATCAGATTTAAACATAGTATACTAATTGATAATTTTATATAATTCTTTTCATTTATCGTTAATATCATTTAATTTATTTTTTATATAATTTTTCTATTCTAATATTGACTATTCTATATTTTCTATATTTTTATATCAATATTTGTTATCTTCTATTCATTCAATAATATCATTCTAAATTTTTTCTATTTTTTCTTTATTAGTTGATATAATATTCTTTATTATTGTTATTAATATAATAAATTTTATCATCTTTAGTTAGTTTATATATAATTAGGGTTTAAAATATTTTTAATATAATGATTATTTTAATTTAATTAAATATATAATATTAAAATAATTTTAATATTAGTATATTCAATAATCTAATTTATTTTTTTAAATTTTTACTTTTCAGCTATTATATATAATATACTATATCAAATGAATTATATATTTTTAATATATATACTATTGATAATATAAAATAAATTTTATAAAATTAAAATAATATAATAATTAATTATTCTTCTAATATATAATCTATTATAAAATTTGAAAAATCAGACATATATTTTCTATAATTTCTACTAGGATACTATAACTATTTATATATAATATAATAAACTAAATTTCCAATAGTATTATCATTCTAACTATATAAAATAATCTAAATAAAAACTTTAAATTCCTATAATCTTATAAGTTTATTATTGTTTAATATCTATTCTATTATATATCTTTTTGTAATATTTATATTCTACTACTATATTTTAATCTATTTTCAATCATATCTTGTTACCATTTTATCTAAACAATAGAATCTAGTTATTAGCTATATACTATAAATAAAAAATTTATCATTACTATTATATCTTTCTATTCACTCTATAAGAAACTAATCTTGATTATTATCATTTAATTCTAATAATTCTTTATATGAATAAGTTTGATTATCTAATAGATAGTTTTTAATAGTTTTTATATAATCTATATAATTATTAATATCTTTAAATTTCTATTTAAAAAATATCATCATTAACTTCTTTATAATACTATCATATGAACTAACGTATTTTCTATTTTCGAATATACCATTACATAAGTATCTTATTTTTATTTTATCATTTTTTATATCAATACTTTCTTCTATATTTAATATGTATCATTCATAACAATTCTATAAGTATATATATTATTGATTATTAGATAATGATACTATATCTATATTATATATGTATTCATTATTATTAGTACTTAATCAATCTTCATCCATTATATACTACTAATAAAATATTGATTCTCTTATATCATTATTTTCTAAATTATTATTTGCACTTGCACTTTCTATTAATGATATTATAATATTAATTATTATAAAAGTTATCATATTTATATTTTTATATTTATTACTAATAAATAAACAAATATACGTAATATTTTCTATTTCTATAATTAATTTAATATTATTTAATTCTATTAATCTTATAAAATTTATATCTATGTAATTTTTTTAATTCTATTATTTTCTATAAATATATTTGATTTATAAAATTTATATAATTTTCTATATTAATATCTTCTTATCTTCTATATTATAAAATAAATATCTCTATATTCTTATTTTATTTTAACTTTAAATTAATTATATATTCAAACAAATATAAAAATAATTAAATTTAATTTAATTAAGATAATTGTAATAACTATTTAACTTTGTTCTTATTTTTATTCTTATATCTATATATTGAAAATACTGCTAATACTACTATTAATATTATAAATGTAATAACTATTATTATTCTATGCATATTTATCTTTTCATATTTCTACTCTTTTATTATTAGTCTAAATTTCAATATCTAATTAATCTATTTTAATAAATCGATATATACTAAATTGACTTTATTATTAAAACTAATTTCCTTTTCTTTTATATCTATTAATAATATTGATATATTATTTTTAATTATATTATATAGATTAATAAATTCCTATATGTTACTGTTTTTTATATTGAAATTTATATTATATTTAAATATATCTTTAAATGTATTTAATTGATCTATATAAGTATAATAAGATTTTATATCTGAATTTCAATATATTAATAATATAATTTTATAGAAATTTAATATATTTCCATTACTATTATATAAATTATCTAAGTTTTTTTTATTAATATATAATAAAATTTTTATATTTTATTTTCAACATTTCTAATTATATCTTTTATTTTATCTGAATAAATATTATCTTGTTTGACTATATCAAATACTTCTATAGTATTTAAATATTCTACTACTTCTGTTAAATCTATCTCTACTTCTTTTAAATAATCTATAAATTTTATAGAACTTTCATCTGATAATGGATAATAGATTTCTTTCTATATAAAATCTATTATAAAATTCTTTATATTATTAAACTAATTAACTGATATATTATTTCTATTTTTATAACTATAAGGTATATAAAAATTAAATAAATATTTAAACATTAATAATTTTTCTCATAATATCGATTTATTACTATTCTTAGATACTATAATATAATCTTTAAATTCTAATAGTTTAGTATTTAAATCCTGTTTTCTTTTTTTAATATCATTTCAATTATCAATACTATATATGTATATTTCATCATATAAATTGATTATCTACTCTTTTATATTTAATATTAATTCTAAAGTTTCAGACTCTTCATTTTCATATATGTTTATTTCATATGTATCATTATTAAAATCTATACTATAATTTTTATAATTATAATTTATTTTATAATATTTAGAATTTGATAATATAGTTTCTAAAATTCATAAATTAGATATATTATTTTCAATTGATCCATCTTCTTTAATATTTTTACTACTGTATCAATGTTTTTTATTTAATCAATTACTTCAAAAAACACACTAACTTAATATGTTATCAATTATATTATTAATTTTATCATATTCATTTGTAAAATTTATTATAGCTTTATATAATAATCATATATTTTCCGAATCTTCTTCTAATTTATTATTATTCTATATTTCATATATAAATGACATTATCTAACTTATCTAATTAAAAAATTTTTATCAGATTTAAATATAGTATACTAATTGATAATTTTATATAATTCGTCTCATTTAATATTAATAGTATCTATTTTTTTTATTTTTCTAATATTCTATTCTATATTTTCTATATTTTATATCTATTTATTATCGTCTATTCATTTAATAATGTTCTATATTTTTTTTTTATAATCATTAGTATTATAATAAATTTTATCATGTAGTTAGTTTATATATATTTAGTGTATAAAATATTTTTAACATACAAATTTTATGTTTAAGTAATAATTATTATTTTTAACTACAATTATAAAAAATTTATTTAATCTTAAATATTTTTAGTATATACTTTATTATAAAATTGAAAAAATTCAATATATAAATTGTTATTATCTTAGATAGAATAATCTAATTATTTTTAATACCTAATCTTTAAAATATTATTTAATCTTAATTTTTTATTAGTATCTTATATATTATAATATTCTGTAATTTTAAAATATACTATTATATAAGTATAAGTATATATTGTATTATATAATATTACTATATCTTCTATATTCATTTACTATCTATGAAAAAAAATATTAAAATAATTTTATTTTTAATTTTTCTAAATTATTATTATATAATTTTACAATTAATATTATAATAATTCTAAAATTATAATTTAAAATAAAAAATAAAGTCTATCCTATATTTAAAATCAATATATAATCATTACTATCTTCTTAATAATATTCTCTATAAAAATAATTATTTATATTTTTAAGATTCATGTATACTTATTTACTATAAATAAAAAATAGACTCTTAATTATATAATACTAAAAATATATATATAATAATATATCATAAAGTCTAATAATATTTTAATTTTATAATAGTTAGTAGAATAGATCCTAAATATGGTATATTGTATACTATGAATACAGGTCTAAAATCTATTTTCAATACTATTATATATATTATATTATATATTGACTTTATTTATATTATATATACTATAATAAGAATTTATCATTATATAAGATTTAGATATATTATAGTTTTATTATTATATTATTAAAAAAATATATAAAATATAGTGTAGCTTAAGTGTAAAAAATACTAAATTAAGTGTGAAAAATAAATTATGAATATTATATCATATAAAAATTAAATTTTTAAATAAAATAAAATGTTTATACTTTTAATTCATATTATAATAAATTTAAGTTTATAAAAAAAATTATTATTTATTATAGATAATATATATAATAAAATAAAAATTTAAAAATTAATTATTCTTCTAATATATAATCTGTTATAAAATTTGAAAAATCAGACATATATCTTCTATAATTTCTACTAGGATACTATAACTATTTATATATAATATAATAAATTAAATTTCTAATAGTATTATTATCCTATCCATATAAAATAATCTAAATAAAAACTTTTAATTTTTCTAATTTTATAAATCTATTATTATCTAATATCTATTCTAATATCTATTTTTATATTATTATTACTTATACTAAATACTAATATTTTATGGTTTCAATCATTTTTGTTAAGATTTTATTTAAACAATATAATCTAGTTATTAACTATATATTATAAATAAAAAATTCATCATTATCATTATTTCTATTTCTATTCAAAATTAAAAGAAACTAATTTTCATTATTTAATTTTAAATAATTCATTATATGAATATATTTTACAATTTAATTAATAAATCTTTATTATTTATATATTTTTTAATAATTATTAATATTTTTCTAAATTTCTATTTAAAAAATATTATCATTAATTTTATTATAATATTATCGTATATATTAATATATTTTTTTTTTCTAAAATATATTATTACAATATATTTATTTTTTATTTTTATTATTTCTTTATATCTATATTTTCTTCTTTTTTAATTTATATCAACTATAACAATTCTATAAATATATATTCTATTGATTATTAGGTAATATTATTATATCTAAATGTTCATTTATTATACTAAAATATCTAATCATTATTAATAGTATTTATTTGAACTTATTTTTATTTAATATTTCTACTAAAAATATTGATTATTTTCTATATCATTATATTATATAATTTAAATTTATTATTTGAACTAATATATTTTTATATTAACTAATATTATAATATTAATTAAACTATTATTAAAATTTTATAAAAATATTTATTTTTTTCTATTTATTATAATAAATATCTTTTATATATAATATTTTAAAAATATTTTAAAAAAATTTGAAATTTTAATTATTTACATATATTATAAAATATATTTTTTATATTAACATAATTAATATAAAGATAATTTTCTAATTTATTAATTTAATAATATTTAAACTATTTAATATAATTTTTCTATTAAATATTTTCTATATACTAAAAATTATAATTAAAATATATAATTTTCTTAAATTTAAAATATCTATTTTTAGATTATATAGTATAAAAATAAAAATCTAATATAAAATAATTATAGATATTTTAACAATAAATTTAATTATATATTCATTAACAAAATATAAATTATAATTAAATTTAATTTAATTAAGATAATTAATATAGATAACTATTTATACTTTGTTCTTATTTTTATTCAATAGTGTATATTTTGAATAAATTATGAATAAAAAAATGAAAATATTTGATAATAATACTATTATTAATTTTATTTATAAATATAATAACCTTTACTATATTATATATATTTACTTTTTCCTATTTCTATTCTATATATATTTTTATTTTATTATTAATTTAAATTTCAATATCTAATTAATCTGTTTTAATATTTCGACATATAATAAATTGTTTTTATTATTAAAATTGATTTTTTTTTTCTTTTATATCTACTAATAATTTTGATATATTATTTTTAATTATATTATATAGATTAATAAATTCTTCTATGTTACTATTTTTTATATCTAAATATATATTATCTTCAAATATATTTTTAAATAAATTTAATTGATCTATATAATTTAAAATAAGAATTTATGCCTTAAATTTCAATATATTTCTAATATATTTTATATAAATTTATTATATATTATTATTTTTATATATATTTCTAAATATTTTTTTATTAATATAAAATAAATATTTTTATTTTATATTTTTAACATTTCTAATTATATCTTTTATTTTATCTAAATATATATTATCTTTGTTTAACTATATCAAATACTTCTATAAGTATTTAAATATTCTACTACTTTAGTTAAATCTATATTATGTTCTTTTAAATAATCTATTAATTTTATAGAACTTTTATCTGATAATGGATAATATATTTCTTTCTATATAAAATCTAATATAAAATTTTTTATATTATTAAACTAATCATTTGATATATTATCTCTATTTTCATACTTATTAGATATATGAAAATTAAATAAATATTTTAATATTAATAATTTTTCATATAATATCATTTATCACTATTCTTAGATACTATAATATAATTATTTAATTTTTAATAATTTAGTATTTAAATTCTATTTTAATTATTTAATATTATTTCAATTATTATTACTATAATTATATATTTCATTATATAAATTGATTATCTACTATTCTATTTCTTATATAAATTTTAATGTTTCAGATTCTTTATTTTCATATATATTTATTTCATATGTATCATTATTAAAATCTATACTATAATTTTTATAATTATAATTTTAATACAATATTTAGAATTTGATAATATGTTTTTTAAAATTCATAAATTAGATATATTATTTTCAATTGATCCATCTTCTTTAATACTATTAATTATATCAATGTTTTTCATTTAATCAATTGCTTCAAAAAAATATACTAACTTAATATGTTAT
>NW_025962530.1:0-12474 GCF_017589495.1 Alosa alosa
TCATGCATGTAATGCCTCATGCTGTCATGAGCATTCTCTCTCCCTGGTAACAACCTTAATTGATTCAATTCTCTGCCACTCTGCTCACTCTCTCTCTCCTCTGCCTAACGAGCTCCACCTGGCTCCGCCCTGCTCTGCTCTTGTTACCTGGCCAGCTGCGGCTGCATTTCCCACTCACCATCCTCACCTTGCCCCACTCTGCTCTAATTACTCTGCCAGCTGCACTGCATTTCTCCACTAACCTCTCCCAGTATATAAAGCCCTGTTTTTCAGCCAAGCCCTGTCAGATCGTCTTCAAACCTGGACCAGTAACCTGCCTGCCTGTCTACTCTCTGACTCCTACCTGTGATTCGGATCCTTTCTTGACTGCCTCCCTGTTCTACTGCCCCGGTTATCCCGACCCGCCTTCGGATCTTCTTGATTACTCTCCGATTTTCAGCCCCCGGTAACTTTCGAATCTGCCTTCTGTCTCACCACGTTTAGTGCCTAGCCCTGGTCTGTACTACTGCCTGCTGTTCACCTTGCTGTTGTGTGTGTGTGTGTGTGTGTTCCCCAGGCCTCCCACCACCAGGCGACGAGCCCCCGATCGCGTCACCACCCTCAGCCCGAGGCGCCCGGCCGATCACTGGGGATACACACACACTCAGCACCTTGGACTGGAACCCCCGGAAACTTGAAAACCCCAGAGCCCCGAGAACCCCTGGCACTCCTAGCACCCCTGGAACCGGAACCTCCAAGACCTCCACGTTTTCTCTCACTCCTCTTCCCCCCTGAACCCTTCAATAAAAGACTCTGAATTTGAACTTGCGCTCTTGGGTCGTCTTCTGTCCGTGACCCATGCTTCACCGGCCAAACTGGCTAATACATTTTTATTAACACCCGCCAAAATGAATTTTAACCCGCATTTGGCGGGTTGGCAGGTGTTAATTTAGAACCCTGGTTATGTAACCATCCCACATCTTGTAACATGTCACCTCAGGTGGCTTTAAACACCATGTTCATTCTGTTCTGTAACTGACCCTTGGCAGATGGGTCAGACACTTGAGTCATGGATCTGCTCGAGGTTTCTTCATATATGTATCTCCAGTTCTAGGGAGTTTTTCCTTGCCCCTGTTACCCATGGGCCTTCTTTTCTTTTCTCTGATTGTCTAATATTCTGTAAATCGCCATGAGACGTGTAATGTTTTGCCGGTCTATAAGTGATATTAAATTGAAATTGAAATTGAAATTAGAATAGTGAGGGAATTCCCTGAGGAAGACAAGTGACTGTGATATGCATTGCCTATACTTCTGTAGAGAATAGTGCGGACATATAATTCATATAATGTGATACAGCAGGAAAGCCTTGCCGCATACCCTTTTGCATTGCATTGCTCCTGGCCCAGCTCCAGCTGTACCATCTCCAGGCTCTCCAGCTCTATCTTCAACTGCTTCTTCTTGTGCTCCTGCCCCACCAGCTGCTCCTGCTGCTCCTGCTGCTCCAGCCGCTTCTTTGCCTTCAGCTGCTCCACCATCTCGTGGTTCAGCCGCTCCTGCCGCTTCAGCCGCTCCATTGAGAGCTTGGGGTGCAGCCAATAATGTGGCTTCAGGTCTGAGTCCATGGAGATGCCTGGATCCGGATCCAAATAGGTGAAGAGCGGACTGGAGTGTCCACCGGACAGGGAGGAGGATGTGGCTGGGGGGTGGAGGGACAGGGAGGAGGATGAGGCTGGGGGAGGGAGGTGCAGGGAGGAGGATGAGGCTGGGGGGTATACAATACAAACAAGCTAGATTTAGAAAATGCACAATTTAAAAGGCCCTACCCACAACATGGTAGTCTGTAGACTTTGTAAAATACAGTTGCCATCTCATACTAGCACGACAGCGATGCATGAACACTTGAAGAGGAGACACCCTGGATCCCTGAGTCAGGATAGCAGCAGCAAAACACTGTAAGTTCTGCTCACTTTTTGTCCCTTTCCCTCCCAAGCATGTGTGATTACCAACACAGTGACGCAGAATGTGTTCCCAATGTTAGGTTAGTCAATTGATTAGTTTTAATGCCTCACTATATCATTAAGCATCATAAAACGCTGTTATTCGGCAGTGTTACATTTTTTGTTTACCATCATCATGAGTGACTAAATCAACTACAGTCTGTTATATTAGAAACTCATTACTTGAGTTGAGTTGCTTACTTGAGTTGATTGTGTAAAATCATTACTTGCCTTATGTGCAATGCATTTGTCAGGGATTATTTTAACAACATAGGCTATTACTTTAGTTATGAAATTCCATGTTCTAGCAACCATTTTAAATCATAAGCCATGCACAGAATTAAACGGTGATGCTCTGACATACAGTGATTTAAAATGAACAATCTTACACAGCAATTCTTTTGAGATTGAGGCATAATAATTTATGAATATGTGTCTTGACAAATGGGGTCTAGTAGGCCATGTTATATCACCACATGTAAATTATCAAATAAAATATCAGATTTGCTCTTATTGTCGTTCTTCATGGCCCATCTCTTCTGCTTCTGCTATTTGCACTAACATAATAACTTACAGTGAGGTGTAGGAAGAACCCAAATGCCTTAACATTGTTTTCTGGTCTGGTTGTAAAAGTTATTGTGCCGTCAATATCTCCTACAACACTCATTAGCGAAATCTAAGAGATAAGTTGTAGGGTAGGCTATTAGGAAAAAACTGATAGCCTACAGTATATCCCCTCCGTTTTTTAAAATAATTCTGTTGAACACTGATATGCTACAAACATGTTATAAACAGCTGGGAAAGGCTGTCGTCAATCAGAGATTTGAAACTAACCAGGGAACAACATGTCACAATGCAACACACTGTTTTCCCTTGATGAAAGTGAAACCACCAGTTTTCCCACATCTCAACTTTGGCCAAAGTTTTCAGAAATAATCATTTTCAGTGATAAAACCTCATTAAATAATATGCATTTTCCATATGGAGTCTTAAAGGCATCTGTCTCCTTCTAGCCACAGCGTTTTTGTTTTGCAAACATAAACAACCTAAGCATGCTCAGATGACGTGATAGACGAGGCGCTGTTGCTCACCTGTCCATCATGGTAAAGCCTGATTTGATTGGTCCGCCAGACTTGGGGCGAGCATACAGTAGTTGCTCCACAATGGAGCAATGCCAGACCGAACTTCCCGACCTCAAATGTTGTGGGTGGGACTAAGTTCGGCTGGTACCCAGACTACTGTTTCATGGCTTCTGCTGAGAAAGTTTGCCACACACACTGAACTTGAATCAAGCATTCTTCAGAACGCAGCTGATCAACCCGTCTACTTTCACTTTCAATGAAATCCACTAGTAAACGGACTAGACTACTTGCGGCGTGATATTCGGAAATAAATATAAACCCGTCGCCATTGTCAGCAGCCTGTTATAGCCTACATAACAATGGTCTGAAATATAGCCAACCTCTGACCGATAGACCCCTCCCCCTAAAAGAATTTCAAAAAAACTCAGCGGATCTACAGTATACGAATTGCGTGGGTCTCATTTTCAGATCGAAAAAAAAAAAACGGAATTCCCACCCCTGACAAACTCATCCAAGATGTAACAGTGAGATAAAACTGTTCTTACTATATGGTGAGGCGTCTGTTAGAGCAGTGATGGCCAGTGGTCACAGCCCTGTCAGACCCAGAAGGGCAAACACTACATTGACCTCAGAAGTGACTACTGGACTCTATTGGAGGAACTGGAGCAAGTGCTCAAGCCTTTTTGAGCAGGCCACTGTGTTCCTGAGTGGCCATGCTGATGTTACGGTCTCTGTGCTACCTACACTGCTAAAGGGCCTCCAGAAGTCCACACAGAAATCCTCCTTTGCGTCTGCAGCTGTGAACACATTCCATTCCAGAAAAACAGAGCCGCAGAACAGGAGATAGTATCAAGGTGGGAGAGTGAAATGGGATTCAGAGACAATGGGCAAAATGTCTGTCACCCGTTCAACTGTATATTGCATCTTGCTTGTGTCTTATGAGGGGTCCACGACCATGGCACGCTTGATAGGGACAACAAGGAAGCGATCATCCTCAGCTGCACTCTGAATTACAGGCTCAGTCCCTGCCCTGTCATGCTTGATCATCCTTAAGCATCCTTAAGCACACTATATGTTGATATTTGATATTTGATTTAGTTTTTATAGTATATTTAGTATTTAGTATTTTAGTATCATGTTTATCTTCTATTGTTTCTATTGTACAGTGGAGCTTTCTTTTTCTACTGTAAGTGCATGTTGTGTGTGATGTCTATATGCTACTGACACCTTGAATTTCCCCCTGGGCATCAATAAAGTATCTATCTATCTATCTATCTATCTATCTATCTATCTATCTAAATCACAATGTAAGTGAACCACACACATAGTATACACAAATTCAGTCAGTATTGTGGGTTTAATACTATCGGTTTATGAGCTGACAACTGCAAAGTTAGGTTCCAGCCCATTCATTTTAGTAGAGGGTAGAGAGATGTAATGGTATGATTTAACATCACAATCATAGTGACCAAAATGATCAGGTTATCCGCATTATCGCAATATTTTTTTTTACATATCGTTTCTGAAAATGAAAACATTTCTGAAAATGTTTCTAAGCCAACCACCAATGATGGACAGTATTCCTAAGGACTCAGTCTGTCCTTAATGCACAGTAGCAACAAAACTAAAAGTCAAAAGAATAGCATTCATATAGCATAGTATCCTGTCATGGTGCCAGTTATCCGAAGCTGTGAAATTGTCCTCCTTTTGTTGTCTTAATCATTACACAACTTGTCCAACTTTTGTCCCCGTCCCAACTTTTTTCAAAACTTTTTTTAAAATTCAAAATTAACATCAAAGTCTGAACATTTGTAATTGATCAACATTTGATATGATGTCCATAGGCTAGGCCTAGGCTAAGCGTTCAGAATTTTGGAGGAATTTACCCTATGATAGTATCCTCAGCCTAATCTAGTAGCCTAATAAAATTATTTTCTATGTCATTTTTAATCTGATCAGGGGCCCCCTATCGGATGGGGGCCCCACTCCGAACTCAGGTCCCTTTCCACAGGTGTATAAAATCAAACACCATGCAGTCTGCATTCATAAACTAGGTGCTGCATTTTAAACACCTGTGGCAAGGGACCTGATGAAACTAATGAATACCTCACACATGTGATTAGTCAGATTTCTTTTGTAGGCCTAGGCTAAAAGAGTAGGATTATTGCTCACTTCGTCTGTTCTTATCATTCTAACCTGCCAAATTAACTATAATAGATTATTCTAGAAAGCTATGATGACATTGTTTCTATCTTTAAATCCAAGCGTGCACTATCGGATGGGGGCCCCACTCCGAACTCAGGTCCCTTTCCACAGGTGTATAAAATCAAACACCATGCAGTCTGCATTCATAAACTAGGTGCTGCATTTTAAACACCTGTGGCAAGGGACCTGATGAAACTAATGAATACCTCACACATGTGATTAGTCAGATTTCTTTTGTAGGCCTAGGCTAAAAGAGTAGGATTATTGCTCACTTCGTCTGTTCTTATCATTCTAACCTGCCAAATTAACTATAATAGATTATTCTAGAAAGCTATGATGACATTGTTTCTATCTTTAAATCCAAGCGTGCACTGTAGCCTCACACTGCGCCTGTCAAAACACAGACAACGCGCATTATGGACTCGCCATCGGAGACCCTGAACTGCGTTTGCACAGCAAATTATAGGAAAGTAAGTGTGCTGGTTACACCGGTTTCTCACTGATCGAGGTTCTTGATGTCTGTCCAAAGGATATTTTGCTAAACATGAATAGCTTACTTCAGCCATTCTGTTACACAGTCTTCAATAAACAAAGTTAACGTATTAATTTGAAGAACTACTGTATGAACGGGGTATACCCATAGTGAGAAATAAGGCCCAGCATGGTTTGCGGGGTTGGACAGGAAGGAGCTGAGGAAAAAGGGAAAAGTTAAGCTTATCGTGGTTGTTTGTGATAAATAAACATCGCTTTCAGTTCGAACTCGTTTGTCCGTGAAATCTTTGAACATCTTCCCGAAGATATCAAGGTTTACACTTCAATAAAACCCATCTCTAAAATAGGCATTCTGAGTTTCTATTCTGCTTTAAAATAGCTTCTTTTTTTACTTAGATCATCATTTAAGTTTGAAAATGTATCATGGTGCAGCCTCTGAAAGTGAATTATTCTTGCGAATTATTTTAGCGTGCGGTTTTTGATTGTCACATTTAGGCCTATTACATTTCCAGGTAGCCTAATTTACGTCCCAAATGTCATGTCTCTGCGCCCCTCACTTTCACTGGGTTGAGGCCACTAAAATCTCACAGGCACACCTTAATTATAATTTCACTTTGTGAATGAGTTTGGATATTTCCAGGCTAAGGCCAATGCCCACGGAGTTCCCAAATCGAAAGTGAAACCGAGTCTATTATCTTTGCAGTGACCTTTCCGCATCATTAATCTCTTGTATTTGTGTAGCCTGTGTTTTAAGATGTTTAAGCTACAGGACAGTAGCTTGAAATGCAATTGTATTAGTTTGAGTAAAATTAGCCATTGCCTATTGACTCATGATCGCCTACCCGTACCGAGGTAGGAGGCACAACCCAATCTGACCTTGAGCCGAGAGATGTCGAAGTTTCCACACAACGTAGCCTTATTTACTATTCATGCGAATGATTTGTATTAGGTAGACTATGTATTGTACTGTAGGCTACCAGGCTGTAGTAAAAGTTTGCCAAAATAACTTTTAAACCGATGGCTAGGCTAGGGTACTTACCGTCTAACTCGTCACCATTGCAGACTTGATGGCGGTGGCAGGTATAGGCAATGTACCTTTACTTCGAAAAAAACATCGACGGAGACGCAGCATCTGTGTTTTGAAAAAAATAATAATAACAGCAGCATGAAAAATATCCGTCAATCCAAAGGCTGGGACCTGGTGTGAAATAATGACACAAGTCAAATAAGGGTAGGCCTACAGTTTAGCCACTCCCAATCACCAAGAGGAAGTAGATTTCCACTTCCCCATACCGATGTGACCAGGAATGTCTTGGTCTAACATCTCTTTATATTAGTAGCCCAGTTGTTAAAGAAGAATTTGTCATGTCATATTGAACACTGCACCTCCAACTCTATAGGCTTCTGGGAAAACAGTAATATAGGCCTACGTGTGTAAGCTAAGTATAAGTAGGCCTGATACTCTTTTGATCCTGTGAGGAAAATTTGGTCTCTGCATTTATCCCAATCCGTGAATTAGTGAAATACACAAAGCACACAGTGAGGTGAAGCACACACTAATCCCCATCACAGTGAGCTGCCTGCTACAGCCGCACTCAGGGATCAGTGAGGGGTTCAGCCATTCCTACTGGTTGGGGATCGAACCGCCAACCCTCCGGTTACAAGCCTGAAGCCCTAACCAGTAGGCCACGACTGCCCCCTTGTTACAGTATGTGCACTCTCTAAGGGTAGGCCTACAGCTTAGCCACTCCCAACCACCAAAAGGAAGTAGATTTCCACTTCCCTATACAGATGTGACCCAGAAGGTCTTGCTCTAACATCTCTTCTGTAGCCCAGTTGTTCAAGAAGACTTTGTCATGTCATATTGAACACTGCACCTCCAACTCTATATAGGCTACTGGGAAAAAAGAGATATAGGCCTACTGTACATGTGTAAGCTACATACATTCTCCTCCATTCCATTCACTTACAGGCACTCATCCATTCATTCCTCTATGCACTCACTGAATAATTCACTCATTCATTTGTTTTCAGATCTTTCTTTATTAATGTGTGTTCATGGTAACATGGAGTCCACGTCACCAGTGCTCCCTCCGTAAGCCTCCTGCTCCTGGTTCACCAGTCAGTGAGGTGGTGTTAGAAACAAAGAGCTATTCTACAATAGGCTATGTGATTCAGTAGGCCTAATGTATTATAAAATGAGGAGGAAGAAAGGAATTTTAAAAGAGAGAAAATAAACAGAATCACTCTAAGAATACAGTATGAAGACAGTGTTTGATATTCTACAATATGTGATTAAGTTATGTATTATAAAATGAGGAGGAAGAAGGGATTTTTAAAGAGACAAAATAAACAGAATCACTCTGAGAAGACCGATTGATATCCATCCTCTTCATACCTCCTCGAAATCTGATGACCGTGTGTGTGTGTGTGTGTAGAGAGAGAGAGAGAGAGAGAGAGAAACCAGTTGCTGAAATTGTCAAGTCAACCAGAGAGAGAGAGAGAGAGAGACATCAAAAAGTCTATAATTATTTAACAACAGAAATATTCCCAAACAGACCAAACGTAGTTTTGGCTACCACTACACCACATGACATAAAGGAGTGATGTTTTACCAGCTGTCTACTCTTTCGCAGGCTTTTCTGTAGTTCTAGCCCCACCTGTTGGTACATACAGGCTATGTGGATGTTAGTTAACTTGAAAATGAAATTACACAGTGGAAAAGGAAAAGTCCAAGATTTTCTTTTCTGCTGGAATTTTCATTTTGACACACAGTATCATGGAAAAGCCAAAGTCAAAATTAGCTTTTGTATTTTTGATATGGCCATAATTACCAGGATGCCAAACATTACATGTATTTTTAATTACTCATGCTTAAGTAATGTTAAATGCCAAATGTGGGTATTTCATTTAATTTTTAATTCCGGCGGGATATTTCCATATCGAAATAGAAATGCCCCAAAACAGCCAAAGAGAGTCTTATTATTATAGTAGGTTAATTACTTGAATAAGGAGAGTGGACAAGAGCTGGTGAATAAAAAATGTAATGTGTACCACATCTGGTCAATCATTATAGGGATTTTATTTAAATTGAACTGATTCAGCAAGTTGTAGTGGAGTCAGGAGATGTATTGGATTTTATGCGCTGGATCCGGGTTGGCTACAAATGTATGAATCCTTTTGGCATCAATATTGTTCACATAGCCAAGGACCACTATTGAGTCTGTCCACTAGTACTCTTGTAGGTTTTCAATCTCCAGCTCTCTTAGGAACCATGCTGATTTAACAGTAAGATGACAACTTGCTTTATGATTATCCCTATTAATACAGTACTGTTACATTTCCATAGCCCACCCATGGATGGATGGATGACAGAATTGAACAAAATCATTTATTTACAGACATTTATAGCCAGATTAAGGCAACAGGAAAAATGTCCTCAATTATAATAGCATGATTGATAAAGTCAACAATTGTTACAATGAGCATCATGACAGGTATATTTTATTCAGGTTCTTTCTAGAACTTCAGAGTGATTACAGTGACCTCCTCACTCACAGGTTACATACTGTATTTTATAAACATGAAGTACACAAGAATAGAGGAAAATAGAAAAAGGAACTATACAAATGTAAAAACATGTACAGCACAAATTCATGATTACAATTATAAAATATTAATAGTCAAGTTGTACACCTTAACAGGTATTGTGTCTATTTTACAGATTTCAGCTGATTCAGCTCTCGTTCCACTGTGTAAAAACGTTTAGGAATCTGGTCCCGGATTGCCCTACATACAGTAAATCACTGCACAGAACTAACCTGAGGTCTCAGCACAACCATTAGACACCGTGTCCAATAACACAACAAATAAAATTACTGCAAATGCTGACTCTTTTCCTTTTTAAAGAATTGAGGATAAATATATGCATTTAGTCATTTAGCTGACAATTCCAACTGAAATTACTAAACATATTGTAGTTATGCATGTGGTAAAAGTGCAAAAACATGTACAAATGTGTACAAATATGTGTTTACTCATTGAGGTACACAATCATCTCCTCAAGTTTCCCAGAGGTTACATATTAAATACACATACAGGAAGTCAATACTAAAATAGAACAATTTCTAGTTTTGTTCATGTATGCAAAATGAGTATTTTCATCTTCATTCAGTCGTGAGGTACAGCGTTCAGTCTGCTGTAGGATGCTTCTGAAACTGGTCCCTGACGGCCCTATTTAAATCACCATCAATTGACGTGTTGCCAGAACACCAACCGTATGGACCCCAGAGCGATAGCACAAAATCAATACGTCTTACAAGGCGAAAACGCAGAAAGGCTAGATTCAGTGCTAGCTATCAAGGTAATCTCTCTGATCTAGAAAATATGATTAGACAAATTAGGAAAGAAACTGACCAGGAATTGAATCTTAATGTTAAACCAATGACCTTGCAACCTACTCTTGAATTAAGTTCACCTGAAAGCGTGGAAGTGAATGAATGTGTTGAAGCAGATGTTGAACAATGTGCAGGATTACTAAACCAGATCACCCAGAAATAGTTGATTATTGAATGTGAATAAAATAATGGAAGATGAACCATAACTGCAAACAATGACCTCATAATAAATAATAAAGTGCGATGAATGAAATGTATCATTACAAGTATTTTAGTAGCCTGACCTTGTAAAGTCTAGGGAATTATGCATGTAAAGAATTGTATGTCTCAAACTGTGAAATGGGTAAAGTGCCTAAAACTGTTTAAATGAATGTATTCAGATTGCATTGTGTGAAGAGTTAATGCCATAAGTGTTTGTAACCTGTAAGAATGTAACCGATCTCTCTTGATGACTGTAAAAGTGTATGTTGCTAAATGTAATGGGCCACATGGTTATAATTGCCATTGAATGTAAACTGTTTGTGTAACCTCTGGAAACTATCTGGAAACCTGAATGTAATGTATCATCTCCGAAATGTAACCCTGAGAAGTATGTTAATGCGTGTCATCTTAAATTGTTGGTTAAGATCAGTAACTTCTAGAATGTATTAGCTATCGTGAGAATTTTCCCAGCTACCGCGGAGAATTTTCCCAGCTAGCGAAGAATATTCCCAGCCATCATTGGGAACTTCTAGAAGGTTCTAAACTGTCGTGGGAAAATAGGATTGATTTGTCTCAGGAATGTGTGGGGAGGTTAAGTCCACCTAGTATAAATAGGGTCGAACCAAATGATCGGGGCTGCTTCTTCTTTTTTCCTTCCTTCAACTCGTTGGGTTTTGCTGTATGATGTCGTATGCGGTTGTTAGAATTAGATCCTCAAAATTAGTTGAGAAGCAAAGTGTTGGACGTCGTGCCAGGCTGAGTCGCTGGACCCGAAACTCCGTGGAACTTGTTGCAGATATCAGACCTGCTACTCCGACAGAGAGTGACTGCAGAAGACAATCAGTTGACTTTTTCCCCTTTTTGAGGACTTACTTTTTCCTTATATTCTCTTTTTCTCCGTTTGTGGATTTACTATTGTATTCTCTTCTCCATCTGTGGATTACTATTTTTATTGTACTCTCTTTTGTGGATTTACTCTTTTCCCATTTTCTACAACATTGTAACCTGCAAGTGGATATTACGCGCATTTTGTAACATCACCAAAGTGCTGAAAAGTAAAGAACTCATTTAACCTTGGCATCCAATTCTTCAAGCAGTATTTTTTGTCTTTTCTTGGTTTTTCTACGAATTCCAGCAGGAGGGTAAGATAACTGGTTCCTTCTGTGGTTATTCATCTGCTCTGTCTAAGACTTGGGTTAGTTGGACTTGAGTACTGCTGGGCCGGTAACAAAATCTCCATCCTTATAAAACCTGAGCAAGAAGTAGCCTATAACCTGTGTCTCTAGATAAATTCTAGGGTCAAACATCTTCGCACGTTAGCCAACTGTTCGAGACCTAGGCGTAGTCGCTCCTTATTTCATAAACATCTCAATAAATCCACCACGGAAGCCTGATCAACTTCCAAGGGGGATATTTAAAATAGGAGGAAATTGGTTATCTTCGCCGCAGAGGGAAGGACAGCATGACTTCGGCCGACAGTAGGTCCCTGCTATCTACAGTAACCTCAAGGGGGTATCGTGGGTCTTAACTGCCTAGGCCTGAGGTTACGTCTGAGAAACGGCTGACGTAGACTAGGTTCTGGGGATTACCTGCAGGGGGCAACACACAATGGTCTCTGCACAACAACCACAGCCTTTACTGCAAACCAATAAAACAGCAATGAATGAGAATCAATATACATATCTACATTTATGCTTCACATTCATCAGCAGTACCTGTTGAGCTGCATTTCAGATGTATGTAACCACAACTGATAGCACCTTGGATTGGAAAGCTAGCATGCTAACAAGTGAGCTAAAATCCTAGTGCAGGCATCTCTTACCATACAGCTACTGTAGGCCTAACAGCTGGTTCCCATTTAACAGCCTAGTGAATCCTGAGTTTATTGTTAGAGGTTGAAAGTCAGAAGTGGCCTTATCCATTGTACAGTAGTCAACATGTTAAATGCATATAATAGACCCTATATGAAGACAAAGTCCAAAAGATTACAAATGTTATTATTGACAGCCCATTATTTTAACAACTTATTTGTCAGGATGAACAGAGCAAGTCAACACATCTGTTCGCTCCAGGTCATTTGTTCCATTGTTCCATCCACGGAGTGTACAGAAAGTTTTAGAA
>NW_025962531.1:0-12468 GCF_017589495.1 Alosa alosa
GTTGTAAACTTGCGTTAATACCGACGATTGTTTTTACTCTAAAACAACCAATACAAATGCAATAAAATAATATTTCTTTTAGTAGGCCCAAGTATTGTGAATATAATTGCCTACATGCAAGCGTGGCTCATTTTAAAATAAAAACCTGTGGCGTCATCTCTACACCATTGGTTTTACGCGATGTCACACTATGGCCCTGCAGCTTCGTTTCATTCCACACAAACTGATAACAGCTTTTTGCCAGCGCGGTTCTGGAAGAACTGTATGAGATTTTCTCATCCCTCCTCCCCTAGTCTAACGGTGACCGTGGTCGGAGTATTGAAATTGGTTGTGGTCTATTCAGTATCTTCAAAAATATGGTCGAAACATGGAGACTGCTGGTCCGCTGAGTCGGGAAAGGGAATTAAGGCCCGGTGCTTCATCTGATAATTTGCTGCGCGGTTGATCAAGAAACCGCGGATCGGCGAAAAAAAAAAACAAACGTTTCTGCTATATCGATGTCATTGTAAAACATAGGAGCCCTACAATTAAGTGGTGGTATGAGCATTCATTCAGTATGCGTCTGGCGCGAGAGAAACTGAAACTATTCGATAGCGTTGGTATCAAAGCTCCTTCAACCTGTTGGAAGGCTATTTATTTATTTAACGGTAAACTTAATAGAACGGCGTTGTTTTGGAACTTTAGAGAGCAGAGACTGTATAATACACTGTATAGCATTGGTATTGTATAGTCAAATTTCAATATAACGTGGCCAAGAGCTATTGCCAAGCTTCTTTCTGGGTACATGTAGATGAGCCCTATGACCCAAAAGTTCTGCCATGACCCGGGCCTGCGGTCAAAGTTTGAGAAAGGCTGGTCTATATAACCTGCATCAGAATGAGGTTTGCAATGGTGCTTCTCTGAAGGCAACGGGTTGAAGACCCAGTCAAGTTGCGATCAATGATATGCACATTTGTGTAAATTCATTCCTACGTAATCACCATGACCAAAATTGTACTTTTTTACTTTGAATCTTGAAAAAAAAATATTGACCTACCGACCCATTTTTATTTTTGGCTGTTACTGCAAACAAAAATATTTTTAGGATGGCCTTAGAAGGCATATTATTAGGTTTCATCTTTCATTGTTTTCTTTGAGACCACAAACATCGCCAGACACCAAGTAAGGAAGCAGCCATGAAAGGACTTCCTGTGTTCCTACATGAAGATCCCAATCAACTTTTCAAGCAATGTCTTGTAAGTATTAATGGTCATTAATAGAACTTAGGATTTTTACAAACATAGAGATACTGTAATTGAAGTCATTTAATTGAAGTCAAACATTTGATGATGGAAAACTAAAAAATTGAAATGTTTATATCTGTTTTGCCCTTGGACTCCTTGAGAGAGGTAAGGGAAGTTAATTGTCTGCCTTATTTGATGATGGAGGTATGATTGCTGTGGGCTCTGCAGGGTGTTCATCACACAGCCCAGGGAGCACTTGTGCTGAAGGATAGTGGATGTCACATTACCTACTCTGGCTACCTGTGATGGTTGGTTAGGAAGCTGGTTATCCACTTGTATAGTGAGGTGGTTGAATCCCAGAGCCTTGTTCTTGTGACTTGAGTGAGGAGCCAATGTCCTTCAATCCCTGTTAGTAGATACTGTTCATAGGAAAAAGAATGGGAAAAATGTGACACAACATGGATGTTATGGACATTGTGAGAAATAAAGTTGACCAAGTGGGGGGCACAGAAACGGAAGGTTCTATGCTCCAATTAAGTCAGCTTTTACCTCCCTTCATAACTCGGTCAGGTTGTACCAAAATTTTCTCATTTTTTTCCTATGGACGCACCAGATAAGCTTGAACAAGCGGGGACTATGGAGTCACTTCAGAATGGTCCTTGAGAACAAAGATAAAATGACAGACAACTTTGTATTTGACATGACAACCCAATTTGAGATATAGAGGGAATGTCTAGCTCCTACAAGACATGTAGTGTGTGTTTGTGTGATGTGAGTTTGAACTAAAAATCATATGTCCTCAAACAGGAAACTGATCCAGATGATGTGGCCTGCCAGGGGTCACTGTGGAATTCTGTATGTCCTTGAGGGACTGTGTGGCTGAAGCCTCCCGTCCCCAAGATCCAAAACATTGCACTCATCTTAGAGGAATCGATAGTAGTAGAGGACCTTCGGATACTCCCACTGCCTTGGCTTACCTTCTCGGCCTCCCTTTATGCACTCAATATTTCCTATCCTGAGGGCCTTAAGTACACCTTTGAAACACTTCAGAAGGTTTTCATGGACATTGGCCCAAAATGCTCTAACCGTATGCGATCTCTAAAGAAAAAGCTTGGTGTCGTCTAAATGTTGCAAAAAGAAAAGTGAAATGGAAGAAACAGGTTTTCACTTGGAGTCATCTCTGACCAGCAGCGGGCAAACTGATGTGTTTTTGTGTGTTTATTACACCCATTTGTATTGTTGCAACAACTACATAGAGACTTACAACAGGGGTGATTGTTCTAGCAAAGTGTTACTGCAGATGTTTTTTCAACTTATACCTGAAAACTTGGCCATATTGTTGAATTTGAAATTTTGATCACTGAATTGAGTTTTGATCAGTGACTAGCAGCTTTAAACCACATTTCATGTGAAATTTAACACAGAACGTTTTCATGTTAATTCTCTTGATGCCCATAGTCAACTCTGACTAGCAGCTGGTAAGCAGCTTTGAATGACATTTCATGTGAAATTTAACACAGAACTTTTTATGTTAATTCTCTTGATGCCCATAGTCATGTCTGACTAGCAGCTGGCAAACTATTGTTTTGTTAAGTGTTTATCACACCCATTTGTATTGTTGTCTTAGCAACAAATACATACTTACAACATGTGGAATTTGACATGCATCTTTTTTTTTTATTTATCAAGTAGTGAATGTTGTAGCAAAGTGTTAACTGCAGAATGTTTTTTCAAGTTATACCTGAAACATGGCCAAATCGTTGAATTTGAAATTCAAGTTCTGACCACTGACTAGCTTTGTACTTATTTGTGTATAGACTATGTCTGGTGTAGATTGATCTATTGCCCTGTTGGTTGAGGCCACCCTGTGCTTTCCATAGGAAAAAAGAATGATCAAATTTGGTGCAGTTTGTTTCAATTTCTATGAAACACTAGGTCAGCTTTTGCTGCCTGTCTATAACTCAGTCTGGGTTGTGCCAAATAATATGGTTCTTTTTTCCTATAGATAGTGCATGGCGACCTCAAACAACAGAGCTATATATATATATACACTGTATGTAGGGGCTTACAATGTGAAATTTGATATGCATATATATATATTTTTTTTTCTACCAACCGAGTAATTATTTTAGCAAAATGTTACTGGAGAATGTACTTTCAAGTTAGATTGAATTTAGCCATATGTATCAAGACCAATAATTTATTTATTTTTTTTTTTTTTTGAGAATTATTTGCATTGTGTCTCTGAATTTATTTTGTTTCTTATAGACATGTATTATTTTACATTTCTATACCAGTAAATCTCTACCAGTCTTGATCACAGTTAAGAATAAATTTCTGTAAGTCTGCATTTGTGTATTTGCTTTTGTAATAGCTGTAGCTTATGTAATGCAGGTTAAATGGGGGAAAATTAGTTTAGTCAACAGCGAAATCATTATATTACTTGTTAACATTTTGTACTAAGTTGTACTAAAAACTGTTAGTAAAGAGAACAGTATTTTTCTAGCTGGGGCAACAGTACTTTTGTAGTTGGGGCTACAGTATTTTTGTAGTTGGGGCAACAGTATTTTTGTAATTGGGGCAATCACATCACTGTTATCTCAACAAACAATCTTACATTGGCAGAATGATGAATTCTAAGTTGTGCCCATTTGGTAGAACAAACAATTGTCTGTAAAGACGACAGCATTTGTGTAGTTTGGAAAACACATACAACTTTATTGGGAAAACACAAACATGTTAATGCATAAGGTTGCCATTGAATTTTGCGTTTTCGCAAGCTTTTATTTTTTACAGTGCAGGGATAACTGATTGACAGTCACACAGTAAAAACCTGCCCTTAGCCTGCGCCCCATCTCGATCGATACATCTACATGAAAGTTCTGAATATACAAGGATACAAGGAAGTTTATTGTCACATGCATATAGTTACTGGAAGTAAGAAATGCAGTGAAATTATGTCTGGTGTCAGCCTATTTGTGCATTTACAGGGGGTAAAACTCCCTTACCAAGGAAGAAACCTTGGGCAGATCCACGGGCTCAAGGGGCTAACCCAACTGCCAGGGGTCTTGTGTGTGTGTTGGGGGGATGACAGGGGAGATGGGATAGTGTGCTGTGTATGTGGGGGAGGGCAGTGTGCAATATGTGTGTTGGAGAAGCTTCCTCATGAGACAATGTGCTGTGTATTGGGGGTAGGGCTTTGACTCCGAACCGTTATTCGGAATATAATTCGATTATTTTTCAAATTAAAGATATTCAACGATTTTAGGGATCTCTTAATATTCGAACCTCTAGCCAATGGAGATAATTTCTATAAATGTATTCAGATTCAGATTTTAAGTTTTTTTTTCACGCCTGGTGAAGTAAAATCACGAGCTCATTAGCAAGGCTATTATTGGTCATCTGGTCTCCTGTAGGTGGCGTTAGCATCTGGCTGGTTCGCGCTTAGTGAGCTCACACATAGACATAATAGACACTTTATTTTAAACTTAACCTTCCTCTGATTTTAATCACCTCAGTTATCAATCAAAGCAAACAGGGAAAAGAAAGAGCAACACAATCATGAAAAACACTCAAATAAATAAATGTGCAGATAAGTCTGAATTAAAAGCAGCACTGGTTGAAGCCTGGAAATATTGTAAACAAAGTAACGTTAGCTTAATTTGCTAGTGTATCATAGTCTGGTTAGACTGTTCAGTTTCCCCTAATGTGTTTAAGTTTCAAATGAATACTTTTTCTCCTTGGGACAGGCCCGTTTGAGTCTTGGAAAATACTTTTTCCATTTGCATCGGGATTGAGATGATTAGAATTTAGCAGTCAATTTGAATGCAACTGTTTTAAACAAATTCCGTGCAGCCTGCTAATGATGCTAACCGGATTTAATAGCAATTTAGCCAGTCATCTTGACGATTAATGTTTGGATTACATGTTGTGCATGCTGAAGAGGGATGCTTTTGAGGGGAGAGAGAGTGTACGGGGAAGGAGAGTCTGTGTTGAGGTAGGCCTACTTCTATCGCCTACTATGGTAGAGTTTGACATACTACAATGCAAGATATATTTAGCCTATTTATTTATGGACAACGTAAGGCAGGAGGTGTGTGTTGCTTTTAATTATGAATGTTCTATCGAACATATTTTTATTGATATCGATTACATGTCCATTTAGATACATATCGCTATCGTTTTATCGCCCAGCCCTATCTCAATAACAATTTTAACAATTTTAACCTTTCGTGCACATAGTCTATTGACATTGACTGATACACTGCCGTCTGGTGGACAGAACATATAGAACTTAAGTTTGATACCAATATCGGTCTTACTGGAGACATTTAATGGTTAAAATATTATTAATACATATTCGAAGATATTCAAATTTTAATATTAATAAACAAACGAACTTCGAATATGATTTTTGGGCCAAATTCAAAGCCCTAAATGGGGCAGTGTACTGCAAGTATGGTGAAGGGACTTACTATTGCAAGCAAGAGTACTGTATGTATGATGTATGTGAGTGATGACAGTGAAGATGTGTGTGTATTGGGAGGGGAGTGGAGCAGTGACTGTGTGTGTGTGTGTGTATGATACAACAGATATTGCACTTCTCACAATGACACACATTAAATAGATTGATTTGCTTTTGTTTGTTCTCATCTCTTTTGGAAAAAAAAAGAGAGTGAATGGCATATGCTATAGGGTCATTCCACGTCAATTCAACCAGGGCCCCGTGCACTCTAGGTCTCAAGAAATTCTGAAACAATTACATGGGCAAAATGCACCATGGTTGTAAGGCAAAAAAGTGCGTGTAAGTCTTATGTGGGCCTCACTGTGAAGTGCAATATCTGCTGTAGTTTGCCTGCTATATTCAGAACTTTCATGAAGCTGTATGGATGGAGAAGGTGTGGAACTTTTCAATGTAAGTGTGACTGTCAATCAGTTGTCCCCTAACGGTGACAGCTGTTTTCAGCCAACACATCTAATCTCTGTGTAAAACATAATATGATCATTTGTTTTGGGAAAATACACTATGTCACAATTCAATTTCATTAACAGAATGTTTACAAAATTCGAATAACTTTGAGACAGCTGTTCAGGATCAGGCAGGTTGTTGACCATGGGTTATAATATGCAGCTATATGTACAACAACAGACACATGGTACATTTTCCAACTTTGGGACTCAAGCAGTGACACAGCCTGTTATTAACTAATAGGCCTTCACATAAAAGAAAATAGACTTGGCCCTCGACATGAAATTCATTAGCTAAGATAATATTGCTATTGTTTATGCTATGTGACTGCTTATTTCATGCACACAGCCATTCAAAGCGAACAAGACATAGCCTACATTAGAAACAGAGGTCAAGTCCAAATTATGTTATCATGTTACTTATCTCACAAAAAATGCAGGTGCTGTAGCCAGTATACAAACCTGTGTATTAACTGTAAAAATGTGATTCAGCTGGGTCTTGGATCCTGAAAAGGAGAAGAGAAAAACAATGTGCTGCAAATACCCCTGTAAACAGCTGTTGCAATAAAACAGTTTCTGTCAAAGTAGGAAAGTGACATTTTGAGGCCTTGATAAAGCACAAAGCTGTTCTAGAAGTATGTTAGGCCATATTGGCAGCCAGCTGTGGATTTGAATAGAGCAGCCATAGACTGTAGGAGAGCAGTACCATAACTTCGGGTTTACAACTTTGTCAGTATCAAAAAAAAATATCACTGGACCCACACTGTTTAGACCCATTAACACAGCGTCATTGAGGACCTTAATTTCTCAGAATAAAATTTCTTAAATCTGCAGTAATTTCATTTGCATAGAACATATTAAAACTAGAAATGTCTGGTTTGTCATGTTTAATTTCAAACATACCCCCAACCCAAACTTCTCCAAAGTTGTTTTTTTTGTGTGTGTGTGTGTGGGGCATTTAACATTTATCACAATTAATAGAGTGTGATAGCCACCAGGAAGTTTGTAGTTTTCAGCGTCCCTCATGATATTATAGAAGAATATTGTGTAATAAAAATCATTTTTTCTTAATTTATGCTATTTAGCCTATGATTATTTGTTATCCTGCAATCAAAAAGCCACAACAAATTGGTGTTGTCTTGCAAATGAAATTAATTACTACTACATCTTAAATTCTATCACACAAAATGGAAGTTTTTGCATATAGCTGTTGCCCCAATACTGTTCCTCCAGAAGAAGACCTCCAGGAAACGCAATGTATCATAAAAAACGAACTTGTTTTTTTCAGGGCAGGTGGACATAGGTCAACTTTGCACAGAAAAATAAGGTTTTTACCATCATAGTTATGCGAGACAATGCGTAAAATTGAGGCCTTGATAAAGCACAAAGCGTTCTAGAAGTATGTTAGGCCATATTGGCAGCCAGCTGTGGATTTGAATAGAGCAGCCATAGACTGTATGAGAGCAGTACCATAACTCGGGTTTACAACTTTGTCAGTATCAAGAAAAAATATCACTGGACCCCACTGTTTAGACCCATTAACACAGCGTACGAGGACCTTAATTTCTCAGAATAAAATTTCTTAAATCTGCAGTAATTTCATTTGCATAGAACATATTAAAACTAGAATGTCTGGTTTGTCATGTTTAATTTCAAACATACCCCCCAACCCAAACTTCTCCAAAGTTGTTTTTGTGTGTGTGTGTGTGTGGGGCATTTAACATTATCACAATTAATAGAGTGTGATAGCCACCAGGAAGTTTGTAGTTTTCAAGCCCCTCATGATATTATAGAAGAATATTGTGTAATAAAAATCATTTTTTCTTAATTTATGCTATTTAGCCTATGATTATTTGTTATCCTGCAATCAAAAAGCCACAACAAATTGGTGTTGTCTTGCAATGAAATTAATTACTACTACATCTTAAATTCTATCACACAAAATGGAAGTTTTTGCATATAGCTGTTGCCCCAATACTGTTCCTCCAGAAGAAGACCTCCAGGAAACGCAATGTATCATAAAAAACGAACTTGTTTTTTTCAGGGCAGGTGGACATAGGTCAACTTTGCACAGAAAAATAAGGTTTTTACCATCATAGTTATGCGAGACAATGCGTAAAATTCCCGTAGATAATCATAATCATCTGATATTTCTGCGTCTGCTACGTCTCTCCTTTCACTATCATATGCCATTTTCCGAGAATGCTGCTTAGGCCTGTCAAACTCGATTCCTTTTAAGGATCCGGGTTATTCTGAGTCACTCACTAAACTGATCCAGGTTGAACGAGTCACTTGAGTCACTTGAGTCAGTATTGCTAAATCGCAAAGAAATTCAGTCCTACGTTCAAGCAGTGCCGTGGGGTACTTCATTTCGTTAAGTGCCTTCTCATGTTGGATGTGGATCCTCCATGATTTGAAACCAGGTTTTTGCAGCACTTGCATTTAGCCTTTAGAGTTTTGCTCTCCTGGTCAAAGTGCATCCACACATTGTTCATCTTTTGGTGCTCATGTTCAGAAACTTTGATCTTATTGACAGAGAGGGTAGCCTATATTATAATAATTAATTATTTGTTGTTATTTTGTTAACAATAGAAAAGTTTGCCTAGGTCTAATGCTACTCTGCTACAATGTTTATTACCACTACTACTAATAGTAGGCTACTAGGAATCTATTCTAATAAGTATTATAGGCTGCTAATACTAGGCAACTAATATTACTATTAATCATGGCTATACTGTTAGGTAGCCTAATATAATATCATATAATATAATATAATATAATATAATATAATATAATATAAAATAGCCTAATATAATAGCATCAAAACCTCCACCCACTCATGGAAAGAAAGCAGTTTGAGCCAGACTGTTTATTTAATGTCTTAACCTAGCCTAAGCAATTGACTTTCAATGTAGACATAGATAGCCTACAGGAACGTAGAAATGCCCTGCAGTGAATAAATTATTGGGGGCCAAGCAGCGAAGCTGCGAAGGCACCCATTGTGATTCTATGATTTCTTATTATTATACTTTCTTCCGCCATGGAAGTCAATGGCAGCCCATAGAACCGTCTGGTAAAAAGTTGTGAAATTTGGCACACTTATTAGGGACAGTACCATGATTAATGTCACCCAAGTTTCATGATGGCAACTCAAGCACTCTAGCGCCACCAACAGGCCAAAGTTGGATGTGCGTTCACGCACGAACTTTTGACCCGTATGGCCGATTGTCAAAAATGTGGTATCGTTGTAATCCTTGGACCAAGCCGAGTTCAACGCACCCTATGTCGTCATTTTCCGCCATGATGGATTTTCCGCCATATTGGATTTTATCGAAAGTGAAACTAATTTTTCACAGGTCACAAATTTTGTCCGATCGTCACCAAACTTGACACACAATCTTCAGACCATGCCTCATTAATGCATTGTTTTTGTCTTCGGAACTAAAACCGTTCGATAAATAACAGCCAATCGAAATTTGCGCAAAGCCAAACAGTAAGTGAGCTCATATCTCAGCAACCCATTCATCTGTCATAACCAAACTTAGTACATGTACTCAGGACCCAATCAGGGACGGCTCAAAGAAATCTGGTTACCTTTGACCTCTAGGGGGCGCTGTAATTAAGAAACATGCCTTTTGGCCTGTAGCTGCAGTTGTGTTTAGAATTAAAATGCACTAGTGGTGTCTGTTAATACTGTTGGAGGTCCTTAGGCCGACCCAAGCCAACTTGTGATGTCATCGTAATTGATTTGCCCGCCATATTGGATTTAATCAAAACACGCATACAAGTTTTCGCAGGTCACAAATTTCATCTGTTCTTCACCAAAATTGGTAGAGACCATCTTCAGACTATGCCTGATGAGTGCATTGCTTTCTGGAACAATTGACAGAAGCATTGACCTGTACCAGCCGAAATTTCTTGTGGCTGCCAAACAGGAAGTAATTTCATATCTCAGCAACGCTTTCATGTATCTAAACCAAATTTAGTACATGTACCTCAGACCCCATCGGGAGGACGCTCAAAGAATTTGGTGACATTTGACCTCTAGGGGCACCGTAATTGACAAAAATGCATTTTGGCCAGTAGTTGCTGATCGCATTATTTTGCAATGGAAGTCAATGGCAGCCCATAGAACCGTCTGGTAAAAGTTATAAAATTTTGCACACTAATTGGGGACAGTCCAATAATTCATTTCACCAAGTTTCATGCTGGCACCTCAAGCGCTCTAGCGCCTCAACAGGCCAAAGTTGGACTTGTGTTTACGGACGACTTTTGACCTGTTGACCGAATGGCAAAATGAGGTATCATTGGAATCCTTGGGCCAAGCCGAAGTTCAACACACCCTATGGCGTCAATTGTTGACCTCTATGTTTTAAATCACAGCAAGTGTGTGATCATATCTCAGTCAATCTTATTTTTGATGTGAAACTGATGACAGCGAAGTTCCATCCAGTTAATTCTAATGCATGCGTGCAAGGGTGGGGCGGGGTGGGATGGGCAGGGGCGGTTCTTGCGGTGGGCTGGCTGGGGAGGGGCTGGCGACACTCAGCCCTGGTTCAGCCCCACAAAATCAGTTATGTTTTGATGTGAAACTTCTGACCTTGTAACTCAGCCAATCTTGGGTTGTATGGCATGGAACTTGCTGTGACTGCTTAAGGCTATATGTCTGATGCAACAGCATTGACTTACATGGCAAATCTGGCCTGCTGATCTCTGCTTGGCCCCTCATTGCTGCTTGCAGCTATATTTATTATTATTATTACTACTACTACTACTACTATTCTCATTAGGCCTATTATTATTATCACCTTGACACGTAGAAACTAGGCTACTGGCTCGTCTACAGATCCACTCATGTAGCCGCTGATTCGACTGACTTGCACTCATAACAACATAACGTAACCGGGTCCGGGCCCGGCTGATCCAAATGACCCAGGTAGGCTAGCCTACTCAAGCAACTCCATACAGAGCTTGCAATGTTTCGACTGTTTTTGACCTAATTGCATTTTAAAGCAGGCGTCGTGCAGAATATATGTTATTTCAGAAGTGAAGCGAGATGGCTTTGTTGTGGATTTTCTTTTAACCTTGACGAGGAGTTAGGCTACTCCACTGCTCTAAAGATCCACTCCATGACAACATAGCCGGCTGATTACCCGCTGACTCGCACTCATAACAACAACGTGAATCGCCCACCTGGCTGATCCGACTGACCCAGGTAGGCTAGCCTACTCTCCATACAAAGCTTGCAATGTTTGGGACTGTCTTGTGACCTAATTGCATTTTAAAGTAGGCTATGCGTTGCAGAACATATGTTATTTCAGAAGTGAAAGCATGGCTTTTGTTGTGGATTTGCTTTTCACCTTGGCGGAGTTACCGCTCCTCTAAAGATCCACTCATGACAACGTAGCGGCTAATTCATTTGCTGATTCGCACCATAACAAGATAGCGTGAACCCCTCACCATGGGTGATCAAACTGACTCAGGTAGCCTACTCAAGCAACTCCATACAGAGCTTGCAATGTTTCGGACTGTCTTTGCGACCTAATTGTATTTTATAGTAGGCTATGCGTGCAGAACATATGTTATTTCAGAAGTGAAAGCATGGCTTTTTGTTGTGGATTTGTTTTCACCTTGACAAGGAGTTAGGCTACTCACTGCTCTAAAGATCCACTCATGACAACGTGCCCGGCTGATTGGCTGACTCGCACTCATAACAACGTAACCGACCCCCGGCTGATTGACTGACCCGGTAGATACTCAAGCAGCTCCATGAGCGCAGTAGTTCGACTGTCTGCACGAC
Source organism: Alosa alosa (assembly GCF_017589495.1). Classification (NCBI taxonomy): domain Eukaryota; kingdom Metazoa; phylum Chordata; class Actinopteri; order Clupeiformes; family Clupeidae; genus Alosa; species Alosa alosa. Next base: position 11,992 of record NW_025962531.1, read on the forward strand.
CTAATTGCATTTAATATGCTACATCTATACACCAAATCTAATTATGTCTAGGCTACATGCAGAACATTGAATGTTATTTCAGAAGTGGAAAAATGGCTTTTGTTGTGGAATTGCTTTTTCACCTCGAGGAGGAGCTACTGCGGCTCGCAGATCCACTCATGACAACGAGCCGGCTGATTCGACTGACTCATTACTCAACGTAGCCTAACCGGCCGGCTGATCCGACTAACCGGATTGCTACTCAGCCATGACTGGACCAGACATTAGCAGCTAGCTGCTAGCTCTATTTCTAAAGTTAACGTTAGACCCCCACCCCTCACCTAGCATACAATGCAAAGCAAATTACAGGAATTATGTAGATATGGTCCTACTATATGTCACACAAATAGGCCTACCATTTTACAGCAACCGTTTAGCAACCAAGTGTACAATCAACAGCAGGTATATTTTTATAATTCAGTTAAAACTTACCAGAAG
>NW_025962532.1:0-40033 GCF_017589495.1 Alosa alosa
TCTATTGATTTTTTCTTTTTAAAATAATATATTATTGAAAATATAGATTAATATAATACTTATAATTAGTATTAATATAATACTTATAATAAATATTATTCTTTTTTTATTATTTCTTTTTTTTTTATATATCTCCATTAAATTATAATTTTTTTGTAGTTTATATAATTTTATGTTTATTTATAATTATATTATAAATAAGAATTACTTAATTATTATTTTCTATTTCATTTCATTTTTTATATCTTTCTGGAATATCATATAAATAAACTTCATTATCTTTTTCAATATCTTCTATATTTAAACTATAATTAGAATTCTATTTATCATATTTACTATATATACTATTATGTAACTAAACATCACATATAAATTTTTTATCATTTATTTCAATTAAAAAATCATTATAATCACCATCTTTACAATTTAAATATACAAAATCTCTTATAATTATACCTATATATTCATTTTTATAAAATATTTTTCTTATTATTCTTTTCATATATCCATCTTTATATATTTTACTTATTCATTCTTTATCTATATCATCTTCAAACATATCAATTGAATATCTATATCTATAATATAAATTTTCTTTAGTTTGAGGAATTAATATAGATGTTCATAAATATTCTTTTATATCATCATTAGAATATCTTTTTACTACTTTCTATTGTTTTATTAATAAATCATAATAATATATAAAATCCCATTCATCTATCTATCCTATATACTATATATTATTTATACCTATTATATTATATTGTTCTTTTGTAAACTAAGTAAATAACATTTCATTAAATATTGGTATAGGCTTTTTTTCATTAGAATCAATATAATTATATTTTTTATATAAATCTTTAATTTTACGTATATCATTAATTATTCGAAAACATTCATGTATAAATTCATTAAATATTTCATTTAAATATTTATTGATATTGTTATTAATATTATTAAAATTAATGGACTAAAGAATTTCATATTCTTCTATATTCTAAGAATTACTGCGTTTCTTTTTAAATTTATTATATAATTCTATTATTTTATTTTCATTTTTATATAAAAAATCATTAACTTCTACATAATATAAATTAAAATCTCCAATTCTACTCTTAGTAATAAATATTTTATTTTTTATAATATCCTAACTTAATAATTCTTCTATGGTTATTTTAATAGATTCTGGTTTTACTAGAGAGGTTTTTTTAAAATAATTTATTGAAATAATAATTGATATAATAATTAAAATTATTAATATTATTATTATTATAAATAATATCTTTTTATTATTTCTTTTTTGTTTTTTCATTTAAATATGATTTTTGTAGTTTATTTATAATTATATTTAAAATAAGAATTATTTAATTATTATTTTCTATTTCATTTCATTTTTTATATCTTTCTGGAATATCATATAAATAAAATTCATTGAATTTTTCAATATCTTCTATATTTAAACTATAATTAGAATTCTAATTATCATACTTACTGTATATATTAATATGTAACTAAACATCACATACAAGTTTTTCATCATTTATTCCAATATCTGGATCATTATAATCTCCATCTTTACAATTTAAATATATAAAATCTGTTATAATTATACCTGTATATTCATTATTATAAAATATTTTGTTTATTATTCTTCCCATATATCCATCTTTAAATAATTTTTCTGTTCATTCTTTATTGATATCATCTTCATACATATTAATTAAACACCTTTTATAAGATATATTTTTTTTAATTTCAGATACTAATATAGATATATATAAATATTTATTTGTATTAATATCATATCATTTTACTACTTTCTACTTTTTTAACAATAAATCATAATAATATATAAAATCTCATTCATCTGTATATCCTATATACTATATATTATTTGAACCTATTATATTATATTGTTCTTTTATAGACTAAGTAAATAATATTTCATTAAATATTGGTGTAGAAACTTTTTTATTAGGATTAGTAAATATATAATTTTCAAATATATTTTTAATTATTTGTTTTTTCATCAATTTTTAAACCGAATCCAATTATAAATTCATTAAATATAGTACTTAAATATTTATTAAAATTCTTATCTATATTGTTAAAATTAATAGACTAAAAAAATCCACATTTATTTATATTCTAAGCCTTACTTCGTTTTATCTTAAATTTACTATATAGTTCTATTATTTTATTATCATATTTATTTAAAAAATCACTAACCCCTACATAATATAAATTAAAATCTCCAATTCTACTCTTAGTAATAAATTTTTTATTTTTTATAATATCCTAACTTAATAATTCTTCTATGGTTATTTTAATAGATTCTGGTTTTACTAGAGGGTTTTCTTTAAAATAATTTATTGAAATAATTATTGATATAATAATTAAAATTATTAATATTATTATTATAAATAATATCTTTTTATTATTTCTTTTTGTTGTTATTTTTTCATTTAAATATTAAATTATGATTTTTTGTAGTTTATTTTTAATTATATTTAAAATAAGAATTATTTATTTATTATTTTCTATTTCATTTTTTATATCTTTCTGGAATATCATAAAAATAAACTTCATTATCTTATTTAATATCTTTTATATTTAAATTAAAATTATTTTCATTATATTTAATATATATATATATATATATATATCTAAAATAATCTATCCTCTGTATTTATAGAAGAAGCTGCAACTATTGGGCTTGTTATTAACAAGGACAAATGTAGCTACTAGACTACTCTTAAAGAAAATCCATCTTTAAATACACGGTGGTAGGCCCTAAAGGATCTACCAATATCCTCCTAGTATAAATATCTAGGCATGTAGGAAAGCCCTACTATATAGGATAAGGCCATTAAAATTCAACTAACCGATGAATATTTTAAAAGAGTGAGGAAGCTTACATTAACTAAACTTAATGGTAGGAATATGGTTAAATCCATAAATACCTTAGCTGGAAGCCTTTTCTAGTATTCATTCGGTATAGTTAATTGGAATGAGTCGGATCTTAAGAAGATAGATGTTTAGACTAGGAAGATATTAATGGAATGTAAGTTCCATTACCAAACTGCTTCAATAGAGCGGTTGTATTTAAAGAGAAGATTTGGTGGTCGTGGTTTAGTCTCTATTCAATAGAGATGAAATGGTTCTAGTTAGAGACTAGTTCATAAGATTAATTAGAAGATAGAGACATACTAGGATGGAGAAATCCGAAAGGAATTTCTCTTGAGTATGTTATAGGCTATCCCTAAGAAAACTTATGAAATATCTCAATGGTATCAACCTCAACCTTTATAGTAGTATAGTCAAGGTGTAATGTAGAAAATAGAGTACTTAAGGAAGGTAGCCTTATCGGCTGCTAATGATTTAAAAAAGAAAGATGTCTATAGGATACTTATTATGTTAAAAAAGAAAGATGTCTTATATTAGTAACTAAGATGGAGTCTACTCTGAGACATGAAGACTATTGTTGGTACAGTAGCTATAGGTGCCTTTGGTGCTGTTACAAAGAACTTCAATCATCTGATCCCAGAGGTCATATCTGCCAACATATGCAAGTAGGTGGTTCACAGAACAATCCGTGGAACATTAAATATCGTCTGGCGGAGTAAACGTATATAAGGAGGCTATTAGAAACATTACTAATTAATTAATTTATCATAAATTTAAAATATATAATTTTAAATAAAAAAATTTAATATAAATCCACTTATAAAATAAATATAAAACTTTTTATCAAAAAATAATAAACTTTTATCATAAGAATTTTTATAACTTATCAATAAGTAATTTTAAATTTAATATAAAAATTTTATAAAAAATTATATAATATAGAATTTTCATATAATAAAAATTAAACACCGTTCATATAATTCTATTTTAAATATATTTTTAGAAATCTAAATATATTATTCCATATTATATTAGCCTTAAATTTTATTTATATAAAATTATTATTAATAAAAAAATATCCATTATTTTTATAACGAAAAATATTTTTATAATAACCTAGAAAAATATTTATTTATTATATTTCATATTCGTCATTAATAAATTCATATCTTTCATTATCTGATTCTAAAAAAAGATGGTTATTAATATGTATACTTATCAACAATACAAAAATAATTGATAATAAAATCAACATTATTGTTAATCATAATTTGTTTTCACACAAATATTTTCATATTTCATTTCATATTTCTTTAATCATATAAAAGTATTTAAAAATAGAGTGTTTTCATTCATCTATTCCACCTTCATCTTCATCTATACTATTTAATATAGTATTTAATACTAAAGAAAATATTATTAATTTCATATTATTTGAGTTTATGTTATTTATATTATTTATGTTAAATTTAATTAAAACATAAATTTATTTAATTACTTATTGATTCTTCTGTTAATATTTCATCATTATCTGATTCACTAATTTGACTACTATCCGATTCTTCTACTTCTCCTTCATCTGTTCCCTCACTTATATCTTCATCATCTGCTAACTCATTTGATATCTACTATACCGCTAATATTGCATCCTTTGCCGACTATCTTTTTAATCCTTTAGTCTTCTCTTCATAATTTTTTATAAGTGTTAATACTTTTTCCGATTCTTTTATAGGTACATTTTTATTTAATAAATACTCTATTAAATTCTATATCTCTCCCCTCTATATATTAGAAAATAAATAAATTATATTTTTTTCTCCCCTCTATATTACCTTTAAATCTATTAACTTAGATTTTGTATCCTAAAATCTTTCAAATGAAATTAAAATAATTTCTTCATATGGTATATGTATTAATGGTTTATGTATAAAAATCATACTATCCTTAGTAAAATATATTATACCATCATAAATCTTATATGAACATTTTATACCTGATAAATCCTATATTATACTACTATTAAATCCATCACATTCATTTATCTATTTTTTATATAATTTTTTAAAAAATTCTATAAAAATTTCCTTATAAGAATATTCACCATGTAAATTAACCCCTTCCTTATCTATAAATAATTCTAATAAATCATCCTCCTTTACTACAAATAAAATATTATAATAAAATGTCTATCCTACACTCAATGGTGGAATTATAGATATTAAAAAATAATCCATTTCTTCATCCGGTTTAGGTAATAAATAAATTTTTAAAATACTTTTCTATGATATAATATGAAATATAGATTTACCATATAACTTAATATATTTTTCATGTAATACTATATCAAATCTAGCTCTAGGTACCTAAAATAAAATATTTTTTAACTTTAATATAACTTCATCCTATCCTGTACTTATCGCATTCTCTGTTATCTTATTATTAATTTCATCCACCTCTTCCTCCTCTAAACCTATCTTAATCTCTGTAGCCTATGCTCCCTTGTTCATCATCTATTTTAAATTAATATGTAAATCTACCTTATTTATTATATTAGTATACTCTATATTTTTATATTCTATAGATGTAATAATATTCTTATTAAAATCCTCTAATAATATTAAATTGTTATTAAATTTTATATTTTTTATATTTATACAATTATTATAAGACTATTCTTTACTGCTATATTTTATCTTATTCTATTCTAATCATTCCATAATCTATTTTAAATTTTCACCCTTAATATTAGAAAAAATAAAAGAAAATTCCTTATTATTTGTTATTATAATTTCATTATTAATACCCTTACTTATTAAAACATCATTTATTGTTTCATTTTCTATATAATATAAAACATTATTATTTGGTTCTACATATTTAACCTTTTTTTCTGAAAAATTTAATTCTCCTGTTATTATTTTAAGCCCATTATATGTATTTATATTTTTAATTTCTAACATTAAATTTATGAAAAAAATTTTGTGCACTTATAATAATAGTAAAGTTAATAAAAAATACTTTGATGGCTATATAATAGTAAAATAGAATACATTAATACTATATAACGAAAATGAATATAAATTATTATCAATAAAAATAATACAAGATACATTAGAAGAATATTTAGAAACAATAAAAGATAATAAAATATTAATAAAATACTATACTATTTTTATAGAAAATATATTAAAATAATTCTGAATAAATTTAATTAATTTTAGTTTTTTCTTCATTATTTTCAGTATTATATTCCATAGTAGATATCTCCATATTTCTATTATTATTTTCAAATTCAAATATTCTATGTAATCCATAAAATATATTATTCTAAATAGCAAATATAATTAAATATATCATTATTATAATAAGTATTATCGTAAATATCCAAAATAATAATCTAGAAAAAAATCCACTGCTCTTTCCAATCTACCTATATTTTATTAATTCTACATTAGAACGCCATTCTTTTCTAATATTAAAATAAGAACTTAATAAAGAAATATGTTCTACCGGATTTATAATTTCTATAAAACAAGACTCCGGTATATCTATTCAATTAGTTTCATTATTTTGATCTATCTATCCTTCACTAGTTAATATAAAACATTGTATACCAGTATGATCTATCTTTAATTTAATATTAGATCATACATCAGTAGCTCTTAAATGATTACTGTCCTATATAAAATCAAAATTTCCCCCTTCAAATATTTTATTCATTCCTCATAATTTTAAAAAGTGAGTAATATTAAATATCTATTTAATATCTATTATCGGTAATGCATAATTTATACTCTGTTTTTTAGATAAAGAATATAATTTTGTCATTGAATATTGTCTAGTTAAATGCCCTACTTTTTTATAATTTTCATCCTTATTTACTGTAAGTGTTATATAAAATCCTTTAGCCTTTAATGGTAAAAATACTGAAACTGTATCATCATCTTCATGATATAAAACATCTATATTTTTCTAAGGAATTAAAACATGTATTCCTCCTATCTGTTTTTCATATTTATTATAAATTTTTATTTCATGTATTTTCATCGGAATTTCAAATTCAAATTTAAAATATAATGTTGAAAATAATAAAGCAACTAAATTTGATGTATAATTGAATTTTACCTATGGTACAATAAATCCCTATGTCATATCACTGATATATGTTTTAAATTTTTCTAATATTTCATTCATATTATGATATTCTATTCTACAAATATTTTTTAATTTCTCCTATGATGTAGAATTTATTTTGTATTTATCAACTAATCAAATAATATTAGAAACAACTATCTTATTATAAACTTGTATTTTTTCCATAGATTTATTACATATTTCTAAATAACAAAAAACATTTTCTATCTCTGATATAGGCAATTTTAATTCATAAACAATCTCCTTATAATTTTCACCCGCAGTCATTGATGCAAACATCATTAATAACTAATAAATACTAAAAGATGATAATAAAAAATCTTGACTGTTCTTATTGAGAAATAAATTATCTACCTAATTATTAAAATTTTCTAATATTCTTGTTGGATATTTTAAATATGTTGAATTCTTACAATATTCCATCTTTATTAAAATTATTGTAAAATTTATTAACAAAATATTTAACATAATAAATTTTTAAATTTGTGTTATTTATTATATATAAAAATTTTATTTAATTAATAATAATGATATTATCGCTATTAATAAAACATACGTATTTAAATGTATCTCAAATAAATAATTTAATTCCATACTTTTTAATTTTAAATTTTTTGGATATATCTCTATATTATAAAAATTTAATACCGTTATTAAAATTAAATAAACAGTAACTAATAAAATAATTTCTTTTTTTATATTTCATATTCTTATCTTTTCATATTTTAATAATTTTATAATGTAAAATAAAAATAATAATATCTAAATTATTCTCTATAATATTAATAAAAAAATATTTTTTCCTGCATTAATATCTGTATATAATATATCATATATCATCGAAAATATTAAAAAAATCATTAATTTAATTTTATTTTCTTTTATAAAAATATTTACTTTAAAAAATAAACAAATATACCTTAAAATAAATAAAAAATTTATTATTGTTTCTAATTGTAAATATCAATGTCTAAAATCTAAATATTTATACATAATATTTATTACATGTAAACTTGTTAATAATAATAAAACTAATAAAAATCCATAATTCTATTTCTATTTTATTGCAGCCTTTCTTTTCATTTTTTTTAAACTAAAATTAAACGTAAATTATTTCATCATTATTTTAATTTTAAGTTAATGTTAGAAATTAATTGCTTTATCGCTGAAGTATATAATATTGATGAAGAAAATATTATTTATAAAAATAAAGAAATTAAATTAAATTTTAATTATATAGATGAAAGTATAAGAGAAATAGAAATAATAAATAATAATAAAATAATAAAATATCATTTTATATCTAATCAAACTATTATAAAATGAATAAAAGAAATTAAAAATGTATTTTTATTTATGATAGAATCAAAAACTTTTAATATAAAATTATATTTCTGATGTAAAAATAAAATAAAAAATTATCATGATTTATTTTTTAAAATCAATAAATTTTTAAAGAATACAATAATATATTAGAATAGTCAAATATTCATAATATCTCTATTTAAATAATTATAGATTTTTTTATTAAAATATAATAAATTTAATATTTAGTTATTATTTAAATAATAAAAACATATTGAACATATCTTTATATTTTTTAATTTTTCAAATTTACTTAATATTTTATAATTTTTTATATAAATTTTGTTGAATTCTATATAATAATATACTAAATTTTTACATAAAATACATTCTTTAGTATAATTTTTTTTTAATTTTTTATAAGTTACTTTACATATATAATAATCAGATGTTGTCTTTATAAATTTCATATCATCTTCATCAAATGGATCAAATCCATAATATTTATCTATTTTTACAAGTTCATTCAGATAATTAGATAGAAATATACATTTATTTAATTGATCATTTTCATTGTTTTTAGATCTTAATATTAAATCCCTTTTTTTAATTAATTTATTCTATAACTAATTCATTTTATTATAAAAATTTATTAATTCCGTAACATTGTCCATATAAATTTCATATACTTTATCATCATATGTTTTAATTACAATAAAATCAATATCCTCATTCTCTACTACCTTTTTTTCTAATTCTATTTTAATTAATAATAGAGAATATATAATTTTTATATTATTCTATTTCTAAACTTCCATATATATTAATAATAAATCAGAACATAATAAATAATTCCCCTTATTTAATGTATTTTTTATTTTATCCACTAACATAATTTGATTTTTATCCATTATTTTTCTCTTTCCATTTACTATCGCTATCTTCTATACAAATAATTTTTCATATGATAATAAATTAATTATATCCTAATTATGCTCTAACTATAATACTATCTTCTTTTCTATTTCCTCTATTATATTATAACATGATTCTATATCATCTATCGCATTTTCTATATTTTGAAATCAATGCTACTGATAATATGAACCATTTATAACATTTCTTTTAATGTCATTATTTAACTATAATATTCTACTGTCACTCTTTTTCCTAATTTTAAATAAAGAAAATCTTTCTCTCTTTACTTTATTGTCTAAATTATATTCATCCTCCAATTTAACTATCATTATTCTATCAAATGTATATGTATATCTCGCTATTAATGATAAAAATGATATAAATTCCGTATTCTTTTTTAAATATAATGCTAATATACAATTAGTAACAACTAATTTTAAACATTTATCAACTAAATATTTATCCTCTAATATATCTTTCTATTCTAATATAGGATTGACAAATAATAATGATGTTAATATCATTAAATCATTATGCCATATATTCTCAAAATATAATTTAATCGCTAAATAAGAAAATAAATGCCTCTTAGATGAATTAAATCCAGAATAAACTAATATATCTTTTCTTAAATTAATCTATATTAAATGTATAATTCTATTACAATCATCCTTATATAATTTATAATTTTTATTTCAATTTTCATCAAATTCATTCTTAGATATTATAATTAAATCATTTTTCTTATTTTCCTTTTCAGATATATTCATACTAAATCCTAATTTAATAATATTAGACGGATTAACAAATATATGCTCTTTTCATTCTATCGGATTCTCCTTTACACTGTCATATAAATTCTTAAATATATTCTAATCTAATGTTAATAAAATAGGATCACTGTTAACTAAATTTTTTATAAACTATTCCTTACTCATCTATTTAATTGTTGTATTCATTAATATTAATGGATTATGTAATTCCGTATTTAACATTAATACCGCATATACTATCAATAAAATAATATCTGATGATGGAAATATTCCAGGATTATCTCTAAAATATATTTTACTAAATAATAATATTAACCTATCTATTTTCTATCCTTCTTTAGGTAATTTAAAATTACAATTTTTTAAATAATATCTAAACGCTGTTTCTAAACTAGATGATGTAAAATCTATATAACATCCATACTATGTTCTTAATAATTCATGTTCACTCTAATTTAATCCCGAATCTTCCAATGATCCTAAATAATCCCTATATCTTCTAAATCAATCTCCGTAGTATTATATAATAAAATGCTATTGATTCTATTAAATTAAATCCTTTATAATGCTTTTTATATTTTTCTTATTGCCGTTCTTAATCCATCCCCTTATAATCATTAATAAATTTTTTTTATATAATAATTTTAATTTATTTGTTTTAACCGTATTTATTCCACTCTTACTTTTTGTTAAGTCTTTAATTTTATTTAAAAATCAATTCTTAATATTTTTCTTAGGCTAAATACTTTTTTCTTTATTTTCTTCCTTCTCTAAATTAAATAAATCATCCTCCTATTTATTATCTTCCTCCTTTTTTATTATATTTCCCTGTTTTTTATACTAACTTTCTTCATATAATTCCGGTATCTCCTCTATACTTATCTTGTTTAATAAATTAGTAAAAACTAAATTAATTTTTTCCTTTAATATTAATGATGTATTTTGTATTTTATATAACTATTTCCTAATTTCTATATTTAATTTCTATTTTTTAATAAAATCACTTCTTGATATAAAAATTTAATACTAAAATTATATTAAAAAATAAACTGATTTCCTTCTATGTCATAATTAATAAATAAAAAATAAACTAATTCCTTATTAGTAAATATATAAATTAAAAAAATCTAATATTTCCTACTTATAATTTAATGATAAAAATGATATAAATTCCGTATTCTTTTTAAATATAATGCTAATATACAATTAGTAACAACTAATTTTAAACATTTATCAACTAAATATTTATCCTCTAATATATCTTTCTATTCTAATATAGGATTGACAAATAATAATGATGTTAATATCATTAAATCATTGTGCCATATATTCTCAAAATATAATTTAATCGCTAAATAAGAAAATAAATGCCTCTTAGATGAATTAACCAGAATAAACTAATATATCTTTTCTTAAATTAATCTATATTAAATGTATAATTCTATTACAATCATCCTTATATAATTTATAATTTTTTATTTCAATTTTCATCAAATTCATTCTTAGATATTATAATTAAATCATTTTTCTTATTTTTCTTTTTCAGATATATTCATACTAAATCCTAATTTAATAATATTAGACGGATTAACAAATATATGCTCTTTTCATTCTATCGGATTCTCCCTTTACACTGTCATATAAATTCTTAAATATATTCTAATCTAATGTTAATAAAATAGGATCACTGTTAACTAAATTTTTTATAAACTATTCCTTACTCATCTATTTAATTGTTGTATTCATTAATATTAATGGATTATGTAATTCCGTATTTAACATTAATACCGCATATACTATCAATAAAATAATATCTGATGATGGAAATATTCCAGGATTATCTCTAAAATATATTTTACTAAATAATAATATTAACCTATCTATTTTCTATCCTTCTTTAGGTAATTTAAAATTACAATTTTTAAATAATATCTAAACGCTGTTTCTAAACTAGATGATGTAAAATCTATATAACATCCATACTATGTTCTTAATAATTCATGTTCACTCTAATTTAATCCCGAATCTTCCAATGATCCTAAATAATCCCCTATATCTTCTAAATCAATCTCCGTAGTATTATATAATAAAAATGCTATTGATTCTATTAAATTAAATCCTTTATAATGCTTTTTATATTTTCTTATTGCCGTTCTTAATCCATCCCCCTTATAATCATTAATAAATTTTTTATATAATAATTTTAATTTATTTGTTTTAACCGTATTTATTCCACTCTTACTTTTTGTTAAGTCTTTAATTTTATTTAAAAATCAATTCTTAATATTTTTCTTAGGCTAAATACTTTTTTTCTTATTTTCTTCCTTCTCTAAATTAAATAAATCATCCTCCTATTTATTATCTTCCTCCTTTTTTATTATATTTCCCTGTTTTTTATACTAACTTTCTTCATATAATTCCGGTATCTCCTCTATACTTATCTTGTTTAATAAATTAGTAAAACTAAATTAATTTTTCCTTTAATATTAATGATGTATTTTGTATTTTATATAACTATTTCCTAATTTCTATATTTAATTTCTATTTTTTAATAAAATCACTTCTTGATATAAAATTTAATACTAAAATTATATTAAAAATAAACTGATTTCCTTCTATGTCATAATTAATAAATAAAAAATAAACTAATTCCTTATTAGTAAATATATAAATTAAAAAATCTAATATTTCCTACTTATAATTTAATGATAAATGATTTGTTTTCATTATAAAACTAAATCATGCATCTAAAATTATTCTTATTTCCTTCTTAAATACTTCCTTAAAACTAAATAATAATGAAAATATAAACTCTACCGATACTTTTAATATAGTAATGTTTCTATCAAATACTAACTATGATATTATAGGTATAATAATTTTTTTAGTTATTATTATAGTTAATGGATTCTTTAATCTATAATTGTATTTAGTAAATATATGCTCTAAATTCTTAATAGATGTTATTTTTCATCTATGAAACTTATGCGTCTTGTTATATGATACATGTATATTGCCCTATACTAATAATATTTTACATTTTATTAATATTAATAACATACAAAACATTTCTTCCTTATTCTTATAATACTTAGATAAAAATTCACATATAATAAATAATTCATCTATCGTTAATTGTTTAGTGTTATATAAATATTTTAATTCTATATGTAATTTATTAGAATAAAATACACTTTTTACCTAATTAATTAATATAGTTTCTATATAATTCTTACTGCTATTATTATTGTCATTAATACTTAATATATTTTCTATAACTTTTATAAATTGAATATTTATTACAATAGTATGTAACATTATTAATAAAATATAAAATAATCCCATAGATTTAACATTTAATTTATATATTATTATCTACGTATAATTAGAAATCCATTCTAAAAATATAGAAATTTTTTCTGTATTCATCTCTATTAAAAAATTATATGATAATTCTAATGTATGCTTATAAAAAAAATTTAAAGAAATATCATCTATCTCTTCTATATTGTTAATAATAAAATCTCATGTAAGTTTTATAATTTCTAATAATTTTAATTTATCGTTAATACAATGTAAAAGTCATAAATTTATTAATATAAATCTATTTATAATATTATCTTTGTTTAATTCTTCAATTGTTTTCTATATAAATGAAAAATAATCATAATATCCAACTAATTTATATTTCTTTTTTTCCGAATTTTCTGATACTATCATTCCATTTATATCCAAATAAAGTAAAATTTTACTAAAATATTTATTATTACTATTATAATAATTAATTTCTTGTATCTCTAAATCAGCTAATGATGGCCCTATAATACCCTTACGATATACAAAATGAAATCTAGGTTCAATTGAAATTTGTAATGTATGCTTTATTAATTCTATATTGTTATGATTAATTCTATAAATATTGTTAAATCCATTATGTATAATTTTTTGATTATATAAAAACATAGATGTAATATGCTCATTACTATTTTCCTTTTCTATTAATAAAATATTAGTTTTTGTCTACTTCTGTAATATAAAAGATTCCGGCTCTATTATTCTGTTGTATTTCTACTTATATAAAGTCTAATACTATTCATTAGAACATAATAAAATAGTAGAAATATGCTCTGATATATACTATTCTGGCTGTAAAAGATCAATTAATGAAATTTTATCTAATTCATTAATTTTATCTAATAAAATATATATTAATCAATTGTCTTTTAAATTTTCCTATCTTTTTAATATATTTAAAGTTATATTTATCTACTCTATATATTTATTATTTTGAATCATTGAATAATTTTTGTGTTTATTATATAAAATTAAAATGACTGAAGAAGAAAAAGATAATTTCTTAATAAAAGAAATGACAATAAATAATTTGATAAGATAGTGAAAATTAGAAGTAGATAAATAGATTGAAGATTTTAATAATAATCTTTAGAAAATAAAATATGAAGAAAGAAAATTAATAGAATAGATAGATACAGTAAATAATCTATAGAATAAATTAAATAATATTTGTGAATAGGAATATATATTAAAATCTAAAATTGAAAAAAATCTAATGGAATAGAAAAATTTATTAGAATTATTTGAAAAAATTGAAGGAATTTGTATAGTTTCTAATTATGATATAGAAAATACAAGAAAAGAAAATTATAATAAAGTAAAAGAAATACAAGAAACATTAATTAATAATGAAAATATGATTATAAATTATAAAAATTCATTGTTTAATCAAGAAAATACTATAGAAAATACTATATATAAATAGTTATATTTATTAAATTGATTAAATGATCAAAATGATCTAACAGATAAATTATTAGATGAAATTTCTGAAGATTTAAAAATTGTAAAATTAAATGAAGAAAGATTAAAATAAATTAATAATTATTCTGTTTCAGGCTCATGATGAATTTTACTTATTTTTTCTAATCTTTTTGCAAGAATATATTCTAATGTATTAGGTATTTGACTTCTTCTAACTTTTTCTCTTACTTCCGAATGTTTTAATCCATGCTTTATTCTCATTATTTCTTCTTTTAATATATCAGTATCCTTCTATACAAATATACTAACATCATTCTCTTCTTTAGGCTTATTTAATTTAACTTTAGAAAAATCTATATCTATTGGTATAAAAATAGATTTATTTTTTATTAAATTCTATCTAATATTATTATTTCCCTCCTTGTTATGTTCTTCTAATATAGGTGTTCTATTTATTTCTATTTCTATAGCTTTCTAAAGATCATACTTTGCTATATTATTTAATTCCGCTATTAATTCCATTCTAAATGTTTCTATTTCACTATTTACTTTAACTTTTGTTCTTAATTTATTTTTTAATTTTTCACATACATCTAAATCACCCTTAGTTACTGTATGATATTCTAATGTTTCATCCAATACTGTTATTATATTTAATTTTTTTTCAAATTTTTTATTAAATTTTTTTTCTACCTACTAAATTATTATTTCTTTTTCATTTGATCTAAATCTATAATCATAACTATTTTTTATATTAAATACAAATTCTTCCGAATTTTTACTTACTGTTATATAGTTTAATTCCTCTATTAAAATTAATCTACGAATATCTTTATTTTTTAAATTAAATATTGCATAATTACTAATAATAAGAATTCTTTTCTATATTTTTCCATAATCATTTATTTTAAAAAGATAATTACTATAAGAAATTATAAAATCATTTATTTTTAAATTATATATAGTTTGTATTTTATTTAATAAAATATTATATATTTCATTATTTTTATTTATACTTAATCTATCGTAAGAATTATCATTCTCATTATTTAACATTTTTAACTTTATGTTTAAAATTAATTAATTTAATGTTATATCTAATCCCTTTATTATAACATCCAAAATAAATAATTTATAATCACAAAATAAATTATATATTTTATTGACAGATTCTATATTTAATACTAATCTTTTTTCTATAATTGCTAATAAATAATGTATTATACCTTCCGTATCATATTTACTACTAGTATTATTAGTATTCATTATAATACTCATTCACCTTTTTTCTATTGTTATATTTTTATAAACTTGAAAATTTTTATTAATTTCTTGTAACATAACTTCATCAAATTTATTTTCTTTATTTAATAATAATAATCTTTGGAAATTATAAGATATATCATAAAATTCATATTTGTATTTATAATTATTTAATCATAAAGTTAATATTTTTTTATTAATATATACTTTATCTACAAATTCTATATTTTCATTTAATAGTATTTTTTTTATAATTATTCAAAATTCTATTTCATTTTTTTCCATTTTTTATTTTATTAACACAAAGAATATGCAACCAAAAACTATTCATAAAGAAAATAATCAATGAGATCCATATAGAGATCATGGTGGTACTATTATAGGTTTAGCAGGATTTGATTTTGCTATAGTAGCTTCAGATACTAGATTATGCGTTAATTATTCTATATTAAGTAGAGATTCACCTAAATTAAGTATATTTAATGATCAAATAGTATTAGGTGGTACAGGTATGTTTGGTGATAAAATTTATTTAGAAAAATTATTAAGAAAAGAAACAGGATTATATAAATTAGAAAAAAATAAAAATATAGATATACATTCTTTTGCATAGATGTTAAGTAATACATTATATTAGAGAAGATTTTTTCCTATATATAATTTTTGTACATTAGGAGGAATAGATGAAAGTGGAAGAGGTGTAATTTATGAATATGATCCTATAGGTAGTTATCATGAACAAGTTTCTAGCTGTCAAGGAAGTGGTTCTAATTTAGGAACACCTATATTACAATTTTTAAGAAAAAGAGAGAAAAATCCTAATATTTTATCAATAAAAGATTCTGTTACTTTAGTTATTAACGCATTTCATTCTATTAGTGAAAGGGAAATTAATACTGGAGATGCAATAGAATTAACAATAATACAAAAAGATAAAAAATTAGAAAGATAGAGAATAAATATTAGAAATGATTAATTATAATGTTTTTAGACATTTCATATCATGTTTTTTCTTTATGAACTATTTTATACCCTTTATTTTGATAAAAATTTATTGCTAAATTATTATTAACTAATACTGTTAACATTATTGTATTTATTTTAAACTTAATACATATTTTACTTTCTAATATATTTAATAAATTTGTTCCTATTTGTTGATTTCTTCAATTTTTATTTACTTGTAATTCATACAAATAAATTAAAGTATTTTCAAATTTAAAAGATAATACTCCTGCTATAACAGATTTTATTGTTACTATTATAAAGATAGCATTATTAAATTCTTTTATTTTTTTATTTTTATTTCATTTTCAATTAATATCATTTGTATCATTATATAATTTTTCCATATTTTCTTTTATTAATGTATATATTTTATCAATTATTTCATCAGATAACTCACTTCTTTTTTTAATTTCTATTTTCATTTAATAAACACTAAAAGTTAATTTAATTATTATTTCAATCTATATCTGTATGAGTTACTACGGGTCTTTCTTTTAATATTACTCTTTTCAATTGTTCATATTCTATTTTTCTATTTTCTTCTTCTTCTAATTTTTCAGTATTTCATTCTTGTTCACTATAACAATGAGTAACCATATATCCTGATCTATAAAATTCTTTATCTTTATATAAAAATGTTATTACTATTGCTGTTGTATCAAAAATATTTTCTTTTAAAATTTTTTTTAAATTTGGTGATTCACATTCTATTTGAAATTTATAATTTCCTGAATCAATTGGACCCTCTATTAATGTAGTGTCAAGTTTCTAATCTTGAGAAGGATCATCTGAAGAACCAAAATAAATTGTTTCTATTTTTAAATTATCATTTAAACCAGGATCTATTACTTCTACTTCTATATTTATTAATATTTTTTCAGTAGCTAATTTGAAATTTTCATTAAATTCAATTTTCAATATTTCAACAGTAGACATTAATAATATGATAAAAATATAAAATTAAAAAAAAATTATAATATATATAGCTATCTCTATATATTATCTTTATGTTTTATATCTAATTCGAATATTAATTTCCTTTCATTATTTTTATCATTTATTACTGTTAAATCCAATTCTATTTCATCATTTATTTCTAATTTAATTTCTTTAGGTAAATATAAAGTAACTTGTGCTCAATGAGTTAATCTAGAATAAGGACTTGTAGATAATATAACTTGATTATGAGTTTTAGAAAACATAACATCAAAATATATTGTAATTCCATGACAAAATTCTTTCCTATATGATTTTAATTTTAAATTATTTTTCATATTATTTAATTCTTCTATTTTTATATTATATAAATTTATTTCTAATCATTTTTCTTTATTTGAGACAATATTTTTAGGATGAACTTGATCTATAATAGGATTTGCTAAAATACCATTATTTAATATAGTATAATCAAACCCATAAACATTTTCAGTTCAAGAAAATGTATTATAATAATTCTAATAATCTTCAATTGCACATAGATATATATTAGCTATATCAGGAAATATTAATCCATTTTCTATTAAATATTTATCTCTTGCTAATATAATAGTACTTAACATTCTTTCAGCTAATAGGCCATATCCCATTCATTCTGAGATTATTATATCTACTTTATCTACAGGTAACTATATTTCTTCCATTTTTCCTTTAATAAATTTTATTTTTTCAGAGTAACCATTAGAAGATGCTATATTAATAGCTTGATCTATGATATCAGAACAATCAATAGCATAAACAATTTTAGCACCTGCTTTAGCGGCAAACAATGATAAAATACCAGTTCCACAACCTATATCTAAAATAATTTTATTTTCAAATAATTCTTTATTTTGCATTATAGCTCTATAATATGCACCTGTTCTAATTTTATCTTTTATCATTGTTTCTTGAATAGATATTTCTGCATAACCTTGAAAATAAGAAAAATCTTCTGCTTTCATTTTTTAATTTATTTGATAAAAATAATTAAAATGAAAAATTATTGAAAAAAAGAATATAATAAAATAAATAATTTAATAAAAAAAGAATTTAATATAAGAATAAATACTATTAGTATAGATATAACAATAGAATTAATTCATGAAATATTAAAATAGAATAAATTAAAATATAAAATAATAAATTTAGATTCATATGAAAATGAAATATTAAATGAAAATATAATTATATTTGTAGAATAGGAAAATATTATGAATATAAATGATTTAATATTAATATTTTAGAAATTATTTTTAGAAGACATTTTAATTATTTATATAAGTAATAGATATTTCAATAACAATTTTTTTAGAAATAATTTTTTATTAGTAGAATTTTAGTCTTATGATAAAAAATAGTTAGAAATAATTTTAAACAATATTTTTAAAAATTAGAAAAATTTAATATAGAAAATAGTATCTAATTATTATATTTATTAGAAGAAAATAGATTTTTATATTTATTTTATTGAAGATTATTTAAGTCAAGATAAAAAATTAGAAGAATTTATTTCTAATAAAGAAGAGCAATTTGTATATCATCATTAGTTAAGTAGAGAATAGATGTATTTATTAATAATAATTTTTATAGGAATAAATACATCGATATATAATGACTATCAATTATTAGGAATAGATAAAGGAAGTAGAAAAATAAATAATTATATAGAAATAGAGAGAGTTTATATATTAGATAAGATAATAAATAGTATAGAATTAAAAGAAGATATTTTATTTTTAATAGAAGAATTAGAAAATAAAGGATTATTAGAGACTATATATAATGAAAAAAGAAATACATTATTAATATATAATAAGTATAAAATCGATTTTATATTATAGATATGTAAAGAAATTTCATTTCAATTATTTAAATATTTATAATATACACAAATGAGTAATTAGTTTAATAATTTAATAAATTCTAAATTAGAACAGATATTAAAATAGAAAATAATTAAAAAAGAAAATATTTTAGAAATAAATAAAATAAATGAAAATTATTAGAATATTATAGATAAATATAATAATCTTATTAATTATAATAATAATATTTTCAATGAAAATATGAATCAAATAATAAATATAGAAGAAAAAAAGAAGAAAAAGAAAATTATTACAATAATTGAAAATAAATAGTAGAATAATGATATAAAAATATTAACAGAGAATGAATATTTATAGTTACCTAAATATTATAGAGGAATATTAAGTTTATAGAATCTTAACAAATTAATTGATATTATAAATAAATCATAGAAAGAAAAATCATTTAAAGAAATAAATAAATTATAGTTAAAAATGTTAATAGATGAGAGTAAAATTTAGTTAGATATGAAAATTATTGTTTTATTATTAGAAGCTAGTAAAAGAATAATTAAATTTATTACTAATGAAGGTGAAATTAAATATAAATTAATTTAATTTTTATTTTTATCAATATAATTTTTTTTAAATGATTATTAAAAAATTAATAGTAAATACAACATCAGTATTAAGTATAGTAGAGCATTATGAAAGATATAATAAAAAACAAGAAGATAATATTAGAGTATGTGGAATGTTATTATCTATAAAAGAAAAAATAAATGAAATAATAAATGTCAGTGAGGTATTTGCAATACCATTTGGAGAAGATTAGAATGATAACAGTATATGATATTTAGATTTTTTATATATAGACAATATGTTAAAATTATTAAAGAAAGTTAATTGTTAGTATAAATTAGTTGGATGATATTCTACTTCTAATAAAATATTAGATTCTGATATGTCTATACATGAAAATATGGGAAAATATTGTTAGAATCCAATATTTTTATTAGTTAATACTAAATAGTTAGAAAATAATGACGATTATGTTAAAGTATTTATATCTAGTTATGATAACAATAACAATAAAATATTTGTTAAGATTCCATATGAAATAATTTCTAATGAACCGGAACAAATAGCTATAGATTAGTTATTAAAATCTTATTCAACTTTATCAATAGATTTTTAGTTATAGAAAAGTTTATTATTTTTTATAGATAATTTTCCTATAGAGAAATTAAAGAAAAGAATTTATTATATATTAAAATATTTAGAAATTCATGATTATAATTCTATATATATGGTAAAAATTAAAAAAATTGTATTTAATTTGAATAGAATTAATAATATATCATCTATCAAGAACAATATAACAGAAATAGAAGAAATAAACAATTTAACAATTAGTATTATGAGTATCATTAGAATGATAATAATGAAAAATGAAATTAAAATTAAGTAAATTATTTTTTATTTGTTTTTTATAAATACGAATTTCATAAGTAATTTTTTTATTGATTTAATTTTTTACTATCATAATTTTTTTACACTTTTAAACAATTTTTTATATTTAAGAAAAATAAAATATATAATAATGTTCAACTATATTAATTGATAAATATTAATATAATAAATTGTGTTAAATAAAAGAAATAACTTGATTTTTTTAATTAGTATATAAATAGATAAAAATAATAATAAGATAAAAAATTATTTTTAATATAATTCTTTAAAATAAAATAATTAATTTAGCTTTATAAGAACTATATATTTATAAAATAGTTTAAAAGTAAGATTTATAAAAAATGAAATAATAACACTAACGGTTATTTATGGTTGAAACTAGTAACATCAATAGGGACTTTGAAGAAACAATATAGTCTAAAGATATATTGTCTACATTAAGGAATGAAAAGGCATATTTATTGGATGAAAATGAAAAGTTGTAGTAGAGAATTATTTTATTGGAAAAATATAATAAAGAAATAAATTAGAATAATAAGTGATTAGAGGAAGAAGTAGAATCATTAAAAAATCAATTAGAAATTTATAAAACAGGTACTTTAACTAGAGCAGGACATAAGATTATTAAATACGAAAAAACAATTAGTAAATATAAGGAACTATAGATAAAATATACTAAATAGAGTATAAAATTAGAAAAATTATAGGATAAAATTCAATATATGGGATTTCTTGAAATAAATGAAAATAATGAACAAATAACATATAAGGAATATATTGATTGTCAATTTGAAAAATATAAACAAATAATTAAAAAATTAACAGGTTATTCTATTGATAGAGTTAAATATGATGATAAAATTCATGTTAATTATTTAGTTAAACCTATAGTTAATAATAAAAATCAAGATGGATTTTTATTTAAATTTAAAGATCATCGTATTTAGTTATAGAAGGGGAAATTACTATCATAGTTAAATAAAGAAATTTTAGAAGAATATATAAAAAATAAACAAATCCCTATGTTTTTAGCCAATACCATTATTTAGCAATATTGAGAAAAGGAAAACAATTTAAATTAATTTTTTTGATTTTTGATGTTTAATTTTTACATAAATATCATATTAATGGAAAAAATAATAGATGAGATGAATATTATAATAGATGAAGATATAAATATTACTTTTGATTATGGAATAGAAAAAATAAATAATATTATAAAAAATTACTTTAAATCAAATGTGAATAAATTAGAAAATGATTTAATTAATATTTTATCTTTAATTAGTTAGATAGAAGAGAAAGAAAAAGAATTACATAATATTCAATTAGAAATAGAATATTCTAGAGAAAAATTAAAAAATATAGAAAGTTTTTTTGACAATAATATGAAAATATTTGAGAATATTAAATCTATATATAATGAAAGGAGTATTTTATTTACTTTAGTTAATTTACATTAGAAGTTTATGGATTTACCTAAATAGATAAATGAATATATTATAATATTAAATAAAGATCCTTCTTTATTATATAAAATTTATTTAAGATCTAGAGAATTTATTTATTTTAAAAATAAACTTATTTTAAATAATTCTATAAAAATATTATCTAATACAGATGTAAAAACTTATTTTAATAAGTTAGATGAATTAATAAATTTAATTGAAGCTAAAATTATGGTTTCTTTTGATAATTTTTTTGTTATGTCAGAAATAGAATATCATCATATAATATCTTCTGTATGTTTAATAGAAAGTATAGAAAGAAAAAATCCAATTTTATTTTAGAAAAATAAAAAAACTAATTTAGATTGAACATTAAAAAATTACATAAAAGATATAGTAAAGAGAAATGTAATAATAATATAAATTCATTAGTTGATAGAATAAATAAAGAAGATTTATCTTTAAATATAATTTATATATTGGAAGAAATATCTAAATTATATGTTAGATTAGTAATAGATAAAAAATAGTTATTTCCAATTGATTATAATATAATAGATTCTATTTCTAATTTATTTAATAATAAAATTATTGAAATAATATCGGAATGTTTAAAAGATAAATAGGAATTAGTAATAGATTGTAATAAATTTATTTTAAAAGTATTAATTGAAAGAAAAAAATATAATATTAATTGTGATACTATAGAATTATTAGCTAATCAATGTCAATTAAAATATTTAGAAAATATTTATATATCATATGAAAGATATATTTTAGATTTAAATAATACATATAAAGATTCATTACCTAGTTAGATAAATGAAAAAATGTTATAGACTACTTTATGTAAAGATTTTTTATATTTATTAGATTTATATTGTAAAAATTTAAATATAGTTTTTAATAATTTTTATTTTGAAAATTGTATTGGTCCCATAATATATCTTTTAGAAGAATATATAAAAATAATGGAAAATACTTTAAGTAAATTTTCAAATGGTGAATTTGAAACATAGCATATATATTTAATGAATGATGTATCTTCTATAATATTAACTGTAAAAAATTTATAGAAAATTTATATATTAATAATTAAAAATGAAAAGATAATTAAAAATAATGAAAAAATTAATAATTTATTAAATAATGAATATTTGAATATAATAACAAAATGTTAGAAATATTTATCTTATTATATAATTAAATCGATTAATAATATATCTACTGATTTTAATAATTTAGAAAATTTTTTTATTAATTCTAAGACATTAATAGAGACAAGTAAAGATTATTTTTGTGATTATTATATATGAATGTATAATAAAAATTTATCATTAGATTTTATATTAATTTTATTAAAAAAAATAAATATGTTATATTGTAATAAATTTATAAAAATAAAATTTAATTTTGAAAATCATATGGAATATACTAAAATATTATAGATTTATTATAAAGATTTTTAGTCATTTTTTAATACGGAATTTAAGGAATTATATGATTAGAATTTAATTACGAATTTCTTTTTTAATGTATATGAAGAATTAGAAAATATATAGAATATTTGTTGTTTATTAACATGTGATAAGGATTTTTTATATGATTTTTCTATTAAAATAATAAATGAAATTAAAACTAAAGAATTTTTAAATATATTAGAGAATATAATTTTTAAAAAATTATCATGATATGAAATAGACAATAAATAGATAATAATAGATAAAATAAATGATATAAAATTAAAATTAATCTAATCAAATTATTTTTATTGATTTTTTCAAGTTGTAGTTTCTTTACATTTTTCTGGTCTATGTCCTACTCTATAGCATTTTATACATATTAATGGACATAATGAATTACCGGAAGTTATACCTGTATGTATTATAGATAAACAAGGTAATTCATATTTAGTATGACCTAGATTACAATCAGGACCTAATGGACAGAATCCTGCTATATAATAAGGACAAGTTTCTCTTCTTATATGTAAATTTTTACATGTAGAACCGTGTTTACAATAGCCTCTATTATATCAAGGACATTCATTAGATTTACTAAAATAATTAGAATGTAAAAACATACAGTCTGAATTATTACACTATGTAACAGTTGATAAAAAATAGCATGAAGGAATTCTTTTATAATCATATACATGAAGAAATTCACAATCATAAGTTTTTTTACAAATATTTTTTAATCAATGTTTACAGACAGTATTCTTTTCAATTCTAGAATGTCTAAAAGGGCACATATCTTTTCTAATACAGAAATTTTTTGTATAATATTTACATATACCGACAGTATTTCTTTTAAAATCATCTATCTATTTTTTAACAATACTTTCTATTATTTTTATATCATTTTTATTCATATCACTTGGAAATTTTAGTATATGTTTATTTAATTTTTCTTCCATATATTTTGTGTTTATAATGAATAAAGAATAGTAGCTCAAGAAAAAATTATCAGATTTAAGAATAGGATTTGTTATGGGTAGAGTAAATGAGGAAGATTTTACAAGAGAAGTAAAAATTATTGAAGATGAAATTAATAATTTAAAACCAGAGGATAAGATTGAAGTAAAATACCCAGAAATAGAAGAGGAGAAATATCATTCTAGAAATAATTTTTTAACAATTTTATCTAATATTTTTTATATAATTTGGTATATATGTTGAGCATTTTTATTTTATAAGATTGATGAAAAAGATCCACGATTTATTAAATTTTAGAGTACATGGGCAAAGATTTAGTTATATGCAGTGGCAAATTTTTTATTTTATAATTTTATAGGAATATGATAGAGATTAATATATAATAGAAATAGAAATTCATATGTTTGAGGAGATAATAATTTTTCATTTATGTTATATTTCTTTTAGTTATTTGGATTTGCTATTAGTACATTATCAGATTTAGCATATGTATATACAGCATATACAATTATTTTATTTTTTTATCCGTTACCTATGTTAGTTGAAACAATATAATTAAATTTTTTTATATCTATTTAACACTATTTTATTAATATATTATTAATGTCGATATTTTCTAGACTTAGTAAGTATATAACATATCCAATTATATATTATATAGTAATTTATCATATATTAAGAATTCATTATCCTGATATATTATATAAATATTATATAAGTTTACCAATGTATTTTATATATTTTTTATTAATATTTATTATTATATGACAATATTATATTTATAAGAGAAGTGAAAGTTTTTTAGATTTATAGAATGAAGAGAAAAAATATTATAAATATTTATTGAAGAGTAAGGAAGAATTATATAAAAAAGGAATTTACATTGAAATAGACAAACCAGGTATAATTAATTAATTTCTTATATAGGTTTCTTCTTGTCATTTTTCTATTTTTTCTTTTATTAATTTCAATAAGTTTGTATCATCTTTAATAAATAAATTATTTTCATCAACATCTTCAATAATAAAGTTAAATTCTTCATTTAATTGAATTAAATATTCTTTAGCTATTGGATCAGTTGTGATTAATATGCCTTTTTTAGAATACATTTATTTGATTTTATAAAAATAAAAAAATTAATTATATATTATTATCAATTAAATTAAAATCATTAATAATAATATTTAACTGATTTATAAAATTTTTAATATTTACTCTATCTTCTGGAAAAATATTTAATGAGCAAGTAATTAAAAGAATAATATTTTTAGGAACATCTTTTCTATTTTTTAATATTTCCTATTGAATTTTTCTGAATATTGAATAAAAAACTTGTTTTTTTTCTATTTTTTGATATTTTCTTTTATAATAATCATTAGGTAGATCTAATCTAATATCAAAAAACTTTTTTCAATTTTTTCTTATTTCTTTTAATTCCATAAAAACTGCCATAAGGGGATAACCTAAAATTAATTCTAGATATATACAGCCTAATGATCATATATCAATTTCATTTCTATATTTTGTATTACCTAAGCAGACATCTATGGGCCTGTATCATAGAGTACATACATTAACATTTGCAGTATCATCTTTCATAAAATAGGACAATATTGAGAGACCAAAATCTATAATTTTTATTTTTAAAGTTTTAATATCTATTAGTATATTACCGGGTTTTAAATCTCTATGTATTATATTTTTCTTATGTAATTCTAATATTCCTTCTGCTATATTATAAATTATATTATTTATAATATTTATTTTAATTTTTCTATTATTTTGTTTTGTTAGGAAATAAAATTTTCTTAAATCCATATCTATATAATTTATTATAATAATAAGTTTTTTATCTATCTGTAATATTTCTTTTATTCTAGAAATATTATCATAGTCTAAAAATAAATTTTTTATCTAAATTTCTCTTAACATACTAGGATGAATCCCTTCTTTTTTATTTAGTAATATTTTCAATGCAACAGTTTCTTTAAATTTTGTATCAAAGGCTTTATATATCTTACCATATGTGCCTTCACCTATTTTTTCTATATTCTAAAATCTATTCATGATTATTTTTTATTTGAGTTTTTTATCCCGATTATTATAACTGATAAAATGATGTTTTATATTATATAAGTAATTTTAGATATTTCAGATTTATAATATATAGAAAGAGCGTAAATTAGAAGATATTTATTTTGTATATTTATTTTCGTTATATTACATATATTTTATTTTGAATTTAAGTATTATGAAAAAAGAGAAAGAAAGTTCACAATCTGAAATGGAAATAATTTTAGAGAGAGAAACGGATGAAAATATAAATATGGAAAATATTAATATACGAAGAGCATTTGATTAGTCAAATAGTGCAGAATTGAATTTTTCTTAGAATGATGATACATTGGATTTATGATCAGATTGTTTATCTGATAAAGATGATTTCAAATTTTCACATGATGATATGTTAAGTCATAGTATTTAGTTGAATAGATTAGTGGATAAATGTAAAGAATTATATATACATGGTTCACGATATATGAATAATAAAAAATTAGAGTATTTAATAAATGAACTAAAGGAGTTTATTAATTTATTATAGTCTATTAAGTGTTATGTATTTAATTTAAAAGAATTTTCTGGACATATATTAGAAATATTAAATACTTATAATTTAGAAGTAGATTAGACTATTAAAATTATTTTAAAGTATTTAAGTAATCCGATGAAAATTTTTTCTAATATAATATTTAATTCATATAAAAAATTAATGAAGAAATTAAATTTGAAAATTCTTAGATTATAGAAATGAATTTTATTTTTTAAGCCATTAACTTTTTTAATATAGAAAAATGAGAAATTAATATAGAAATTAAAAATTAAAAATTTAGAAAAAGCGTATATTTATGACAAAAGAATATTAAAGAAATTAATATTTGAAGTAGAAGTATTATATTTACATGATCTGGATAATGAAAAATTATTAAAGAAATTATGTTTTTTATTAAATGAACAGGATTAGACATAGGAGAAAGTAGAATATTATTTATTAAAATATTTAGAGGCAAAACCAGATGATAGTTTTATGATATATACATTAGGATAGTATTATGAAAATATATTAAAAAAATTTATGTTTAAATTAGATAAAGTAAAATATGAAAATATAAGAAATAAAATGATAGAATGATATAGAAAATCAGCGTATTTAAATAATAAAAGTGCAATAAATAAATTAGGACATATATATGAAGATGGACTTTATGAGATAAAAGTCGATTATTCATTAGCAGAACTTTATTATAATAAAGGAATAAAATTAAAGTGTTCATATTCTTATAATAATATTGCGTGTTTATTGGTTAAATTAAATAAGGATTACAACAAGTAGGATATTTATAATTTTTTATAGTATGCGGCGAATAATTAGAATAGTTTAGCATGTGTTAATTTAGCAATTTTATATGAAAAAAAATATTTTACATGTTAGAAGAATAAAAATAATATTATTTTAGATTTATATGAAAAAAGTTTAAAGTTTGATTGTAAATTAGAGGTAGCTAATTATCATTATGCAAGATTTTTATATAAAGAAAATATTGATGTGGGAAAAGCCTATTATATATTTAGAAAAATGGCAAATCATGAAGATAATAGTAAGAAGTTTAATTCTTCTATATATTTCTTTTTATATTTAATAGAGAATAAGTTATTTGGAAGAAAAAATTTAGAATATTTAAGAGAAAGTAATAAGTTTGGATCAAAAAAAGCTTTAAAAGAATTAACAAAATTAAAATAATATAACTTTATTTTTGAATTTTCTTTTATTTTTTATAATTTTAATAATAAGGAAAATAATTATGAAAATTGTTATGAGACAAAATAAAATAAACAATACCTTAAATAATTGTAATTTTTTATAATGTTTTTTATAATATAAAGAGATTTGTTTTTTATTTTTATTTAATAAATTTAAATGATTCTATGTTAATTCTTTTTTTAATTTTAGTATATCTTCAATTTCTTGAAATTTTTTTATAATATATTTATTATTTATTTGACTTACTAAAAATCTTATTTTATTTTCTATATATTTATATGGAATAAAATTTTCATCAAATCCGTATTTTTGTTTATTAATATTTCATTTATATATTTGTTTATAAACATTAGAAAATATAAATATATCATTTATATATTTATTTATATTTTTTAAAATATCATCATCATATAATTTATCTATTTTATCAAATTCATTAGATATTTCTTGTATATATATACATGGTATTTTACTATCACTTGATCATATATTAGAATTATCAAAATTATTATTATTATTATTAATACCTGATTTTTCATACTAACTTTGATATAAATCATTAATTAGTATATTTAATTTATTTATGATAAAATCAAATGATTTTTTAGTATCATTATATTTATTCATTATATTTTTTATTTCTATATAATTATTATATTCATTATTATCATATATTTCTATAAAATCTTCTTTTAATTTTATTATATCTTTTAAAATGATTTTTCATTTTATATTATTATAATTAATATAGGTATTAAAAAATCTTAATAATATTTTAATTTTTTCAACAAAAATAATATATTTTATTCTTCATCTACTAACCTAAAATAGATACGGATGTTTATTTATATTTACAATAGATATTTTTATTATTTCTTCGGATTTTTCGATAAATTTATTAATTAATTCTGAAGATAATTTTGAATTATCGATATTAGTTAATTTTTGATAAATTAATTCAATAAAAAATTTTAATTCTTGAAATTGCTATTTTGTTATTTGAATATAAATTAAATTTTGATATTTTGAGTCATTTATATTAGTAATAAAATTTAATATTTCAGAATATTTATTATTATTATTTGTATCTGGTTGATTATTATTTATTTTAGTATAATTATATAGAGTTAAAATATAAATAGTTTCACGAGCTTCTTTAAATATTTCTATCTAATTTTTATGAAATTCAATTATATTTCTATTTACTTCGGTTAAAAAAGTTTTCATTATATTAACATATTTTCATATGCTATTTTTTCAAAATTTTTTATTTTTTTTATAATTTTTTATTTTCATTTTTTTGAGGTAGATTCAATTAGAAAATAATTCATCTAAAAAACTCCTTAATATATTTATATGTATTGATTCTATTACATTATCATAAAAAAAATTATAATCAGGTATAAAATTATATATATTGTCCATTATATCATTGTTTATATAATTTTCCATTGATTGAATAGTATTTTCTATATTATCTTTATAAATATTGTTTAATATTGTCTCTACTTCATCTCATGTATTTTTTACTTTGTTTGTTTTAGTTATATATAGCAAAAAAATATTTATAACAACAATTTTATTATACAACATATTAATGTTTTTTGACATAAATTTATATAATAATAATTTTAACATAAATTTTCTTTTTTTTAAAATTTAATAATTTATTTTTTAAATATTATAAAATTAATTTAGTTTATATAAATGGATTAATTTTCAAATAAATTATCCATTGTATTAAGAAATAAATCTTTTAAATATACAAAAATTTTATATTTAGTATATGGTGTCTGGGAATATATTTTATCTATTAACATAATAAAAGAATTTATTAATTTTTCCATTTCAACTATATTTTTATTATATAATAATAATTCATAGTAATATAAATGTGTATATGAATCCTATCTTTGAGTAGTTAATTTTTTGATTATATTGCCTCATAATAATATAATTAGATATATACACAAATATGGAAAATGATTAGAATATAAATTCGAAAATTTTCTATAAAAAGCACTTCCTTCGACCCAGAAATGGGAAGAAGGAAGTGAAGGGACCTCCATCAGGAGGATAGTCCTAGTCTAAGCCTGACTAGAAGAATAAAGGAGTTGAGACAGATCACTCCTTTATTTTTAACTGATAGTAATAAAGGGGTTCGAATCCGATCAACCCCTTATTACTACTAATATTTTTAATACATCAGTTTTAAATGTTTCTAATGGCAGTTCCGCCACTAATTACGAGTAGGTTCCTCAAGACTCTTATATGACTTTTCCTAAATAGGGGGTGGTGGAATCAAGCCCTATAAAACTCTACCCTATGTCATCCTCATATGATGACGGGAAAGGCTCAGTTCGAACCTCCTCCAATAAAAGGAGAAAAACTGATAGGGATAGTGATTAGTCTATCCCCAATCAGCCAGAACACATCCGGCCATGTGGTACTAATCAAAAATCACATGTGGGTGTTGATGTCCGAATATCAACATCCAACTCCGACGTACGTCTTAGACTCCTTGCTAAGATAGAGAACTCATGAGATTAGATGTCTGACATCGAAGCTCGTGAAAATCTATTAAGGCTCGACAAGTTCAGTGGAAGGTATGACATCATTTCAAAGATAAATGATGCCATGACCTCTCTATTAGCCTCTGATGAGATTAAGGCTTTAGATAAGGATAACTTCTCTATAGAAGTTATTAATTATCTAACTTACATCGGTGGTATCATTTACAAGGATATTGTAAATGGTACTAAGTCCAGGTCATCTATTTAGGTTGTTGGTGCGTAGACCAAACCCACCAAGAGATCCTTTGTCAGTGAATTGGGTCGTTATCTCAACTCCTTACAAAAGACACTCAATAAAGTTAAACTCACTAAGAGAGAATCACGCAGACTGAATCATTGGAGGACATTGACCTCCAATGAAGAAGCTGCTGATGATCGTAGTGTGATTTAGCGAGAAATTGAATGTGTAAGGTAGAAGATCAATCACACTCGAAAAGGAGCATAGAAAGAACTCTTGTAGGGAATTCTATGCTCAAAACCACCTTTTCGAGACTAAAGAGGGTTTATTTTACCGTACTAACGTACGTCAAGGTAACTTAAAAACTCTTTAGGATGTTAATGAAGAAGAAATTCAGAAGTTAACATTAAAGACGAAGGTATTTTGGGAAGGAATTTATAAATCGTAGCATATACCTCTAGGATTGCCCAGTTCATCTTCGTAGTAGGATATGACATGGTACATAACTGAAAAGGAGTTTGAAGGTGCCGTAAAGAGCTTGTCAGCTTGGAAGGCAGCGGGTGAGGATAGAATATATAACTACTATATAAAAACCTTCAGGGCTCTTTGGGAACCCTTGAGATAGGTTTTCAATGAGTGACTACGTAGTCCAGACTTAATTCCAGCTTGGATTTGTAGAGGTAAAAACTCTCTTATTTCATAAGGGTGGAGACACCGCAGATCCTAAAAATTTTAGACCAATAACTTTGCTAAATACTTAGTATAAGTTATTCACTAAAAATTTTGGCTACAAAATTAAGTCTGGATATTGGTACCAAATTAGAACCTAACCAAAAGGCTGCCGTAAAAAGGTGGTCTAGGGTGTTTAGAGAGTTTATTACTTTCAAAAAAACATCTGTGATAAACATAAGAATAGTCGAAAGGCTATTCATGTGGCTTATTACGATGTTTAGAAAGCGTATGACTCTATTAAACACTCTTCTATAATACAGGAACTTGAACATTTAGGAGTTAGCAGTAACAATGTTACTGTCATTAGGAAACTAATGGGGATGTGAAAAATATCTTTACATCTTTTAGCAAATAAAAGTTCTGTTTCAGTAGGATAGATTAAACTAGGCTGTAGGTTGTTACAAGCAAGGTGATTCATTATCTCCACTGTTATTTGTCAGTGGCATGAATGCAGTGAGTAGAAAAATGAATCTAGCAGCACCTGAAGGGTGAAAATGATAGAATCATTTCCTCTTCATGGATGACATGAAAATCATGTCAGACAGCGCAGAATAGTTAAATAATCTATCCTCTGTATTTATAGAAGAAGCTGCAACTATTGGACTTGTTATTAACAAGGACAAATGTAGCTACTAGACTACTCTTAAAGAAAATCCATCTTTAAATACACGGTGGTAGGCCCTAAAGGATCTACCAATATCCTCCTAGTATAAATATCTAGGCATGTAGGAAAGCCCTACTATATAGGATAAGGCCATTAAAAATTCAACTAACCGATGAATATTTTAAAAGAGTGAGGAAGCTTACATTAACTAAACTTAATGGTAGGAATATGGTTAAAGCCATAAATACCTTAGCTGGAAGCCT
The DNA here is from genome assembly GCF_017589495.1 of Alosa alosa. NCBI lineage: Eukaryota > Metazoa > Chordata > Actinopteri > Clupeiformes > Clupeidae > Alosa > Alosa alosa. The sequence goes on from NW_025962532.1 coordinate 33,421, forward strand.
TTTCTAGTATTCATTCGGTATAGTTAATTGGAATGAGTCAGATCTTAAGAAGATAGATGTTTAGACTAGGAAGATATTAATGGAATGTAAGTTCCATTACCAAACTGCTTCAATAGAGCGGTTGTATTTAAAGAGAAGATTTGGTGGTCGTGGTTTAGTCTCTATTCAATAGAGATGAAATGGTTCTAGTTAGAGACTAGTTCATAAGATTAATTAGGAGATAGAGACATACTAGGATGGAGAAATCCAAAAGGAATTTCTCTTGAGTATGTTATAGGCTATCCCTAAGAAAACTTATGAAATATCTCAATGGTATCAACCTCAACCTTTATAGTAGTATAGTCAAGGTGTAATGTAGAAAATAGAGTACTTAAGGGAGGTAGCCTTATCGGCTGCTAATGATTTTAAGACGTCTATAGGATACTTACATCAACCAAAAAATGGTCCTAGAGAAGAGGCTTTAATAACCCTTGCTTAGGATACATTAGGTAGACGACTATACTAGAAAAGGTGTAATTGTAGTAATCATCCTCAAACCATAGAGGCGATTGCTGTCAGATGCACCGCTCGTACAGGAAATCAGTATAAGAAGAGGCATAATGATGTTGCTAGATTAATTCATTTTAATCTAGCAAAGAAATATCATCTTGCAACTGCTCGTACTGAATTTGATCATTATCCGGAATCTGTCCTAGAGTCAGTGAATGGTAATGTGAAAATATTATGAGATACACCTATTTAGACTGATAAGAGATTATCAGATGAATAGTTTATATCACATAATGTTCCTGATATTGTAGTCCTGGATAAGAGTAAGAAAACATGCTGAATCATTGAGATTACGGTCTGTAGTGATAGGTATGTTGCCTTAAAGGAAAGAGCTAAAAAAAAGAGATACCTTCCATTGGCAACTGAGCTGGGTCTACTCTGAGACGTGAAGACTATTGTTGTTCCAGTAGCTATAGGTGCCTTTGGCGCTGTTACAAAGAACTTCAATCGTCTGATTTCAGAGGTCATACCTGCCAACATAGGCAAGTAGGTGGTCCACAGAGCAATCCGTGGAACATTAGATATCGTCTGGCGGAGTAAAGGTGCATAAGGCGGCCATTAGAAACATTAATTAATTTAATTTTAAAATTCATAAAATTAAAAAATATAGTAAGTATGATATTATTGATTTAATTAAATTCTATAAATATAATTTTTATTTTTCTATATACTTTATTATATTAAATATAATTAAAACTAATTAAGATATATGATTTTAAAATTCTTTTTAAAAATTAAAGTTTAAATTATTTTTTATTAATTTAATATTTATATTATTTTATTGTTCTAAATTATATTTAATCATATATATTAATATATTAATTATTTATTTTTAATATTTATATGTATTATTTTTGAAAGAAATTATATAATTGAAGTTCTTTATATAGTATTAATAATATATGAATAATAATTATTTTCACTTCTAATAGTAAATTTAAATTAATTCTTAATAATAAAAATAAATATTAATATAATTTAAATTTTTTAAATATTTTTTATAAAATTTATTTATTATATCTACTTATATATTATTTATATTAATTGATTAAAAACATATTTTATTAATTTTTATTAAAAAAATTATCTATAATATTAATTAAATATTATATTTTTCTTTTTCTATCTGTTTTTTAGTAATATTATATATATTATTTATTTAAATATAAAAATATTAAATTTTAATCTAATATTAAAAAGAAGAGAATTTATTTTTATTATATTAAAAAATTAATATTCCTAAATTAATAAAATTTATCATTATTATAATATTCCTAAATTAATAAAATTTATTATAATGAAAAAAATTTTCAAATATATTAGTATTATATTATTATTTATTGTATATATAGAAAATATTGACAATATTAGTAGTAGTAACAGGACATATATAAAATTCTTATTTGATATTTTAAAAATAAGATATAAATATTTATCAATGAAACGAATATTAGAAATAAAATTAGATCCAATAAGACAATTAATAATAAGAAATAAAACAAATAAAATATGTCCAGAATTAAAAACATTATTAAAAAATGAATTTTATAGTTTAGATAATATAAAAACTATTGATGTATTTATAAATTATATAGATAATCATATTTTAAATGATTTATTATCAAGAAAATTAAAAGATATTTTAGATTTTTAGAATGAAATAAATAATAATAAACAAAAAATAGAACTATCAATATAGAAATTAAAAAATGAATATGATAAATTATTTAATGATATTGATTTTGATGGAGAAAATACTAAAATATATAAAAATTGTTTAATTTTATTTTATAATTTTCAAAATAATTTAAAAGATTTATATAATAATGTAGAAAATATATTTTATAAATATTTTCTAGAAATAAATGAAAATATATGATATGATAAAATAATATAGGAATTATGAAAATTAAAAATCCCATATAAAAATATAAAATAGAAAGTTAAAATAGTTATAAAAAAATATTATATAAATAAAAATTGATTAATAAAACATCAAATATATATATATATATTAAATTGTATTGAATGAAGAATTATGTATGAAAAATTTAATTCTTTATATGAAATATTAATTAAAATTTTATCTTTATTATATAACTATAAAGAAGAATTTGTTATATATTATTATAAATTTATTAATAGGAATACTTCTAGATATAAAAAAATATATATTTATAATGAATTAGAATCTATATTTATATAGATTTTAAATATTTGAGGAGTTATAATAAATATATTAAATAAAAATATAAATAATATTGAAGAATATATTTTAATTAATTTAATTAATAAATATAATGATTATATTTTTAAATTAGAATAGTCGCTTACTAAAATAGATAATTTAATAATTGATATATATTTTTATTATCCTACATCAATATTAGGTCAAATAAAAGCATGTTATACAAAAACCTATAATTATATACGTGGAAATATATGCAATTATATTTGTTGTATAAAAAATTTAGAAAATGAAAATTAATTATATAATTATTAGAATTTAAATAATAAAAAATAGACTAAAAACATCTTTATATATAAATTTATATTTAATAATATATAATTAATTTTATTTTTTATTATCATATTTATAAAATATTAATGTTTATTAACTTAAAAATGAATAAAATTATAAATTATATAATATCATTATATGTTTATGTAAATAATTTTAATTTTATGAAAAATAATAAAAAATCATATATTAAATTTTTATATGATATAGGATAGATAAGAGAAGAATATTTATTAAGAAAATCATGATTAAAAAATAAAATAAAATATATTGAACAACTAATAAAGATAAAAATTATAATGAAGCATATAATTTTTATTTAAAGTTATTAGAAAATGAAATTGTAAATTTAGATACTATATCAGTATATCTTTCTGAAACATTTTTTCCATTTCTTTATATTCAAATTTTAAATGATATATTATCAAGATAGATATTAGATAATTTAAATGTTTAGCTTAAAATAAAATTTTTATTTTACATATATATCTAATAACGTTAAAAAATTAAATAAAAATTATAATAATTTATTATTTAATGAATATATATCAAGTTTAAACAGAAAAATAAAAATAAAAAAATATTTAATTTTATTTACTAATTTTTAAAAATGATTAAATATTTTATATGAAAATATTAAAATTTTATTTAATGAATATTTGTTGAAAGAAAAAAAAATCTAACTTTATATGAGATAAAAATTGAATTAGATAATTTTAAAAATATATATTAAAATGCAAAATAGAAAATAAAATTAATAAAAAAGATTATATTATAAATACTGATTTTTCTTTTATAGGACAATATAATAAATTAATTTAATAATTTTAATGAATTTTTCTAAATATTTTTTAATTTTTTTTATTTATTATCTAAAAATAAGGATTTAATAAAAATAGAATTTCATAATTTTATTAATTGTAGAAAAATATCTATAAAAAAATATATTTATTATGATTTAGAAAAATTATTAAAAAAAAAAAATTATTTGAAAATGGAAAATTTTTAGTAGAAATAATTAATATAAATAAAACTATTTTATCAGAATTACAAATCCGTAAATTAATTTTAAAATATAATGAAATTATTAATAAAATTATTATTTTAATAGATAATATTTATTATCATTATTATTATTATATTACATTATGAGATGATATATATACATTTTCATCATATTTATTTAATTCTATATGAATTTCATAATTAAATTAATAATAATATTTATAAATATTATTTTAATATAAAAATAAAAAAAACTATAATTTATTATATAATCTCAATAGTATTAAATTTTTTATAAAAAATTATTATCATATATAGAATATTAAGATATATATTAAATTTTTAAATAATTAATTAGAAATAATAATTAAAAATAAATATGTAATTAATAAAATGCTTTATAAATACATATAATATAGATAATTATCTTAATAAAGAATCACAAATAATAATCACAAATACCATATATATTGTAATTATTAATATCCCGAATAATAAAACTATGAATTATATTTTTCATAATATTTTTAAATATTTTATTAAAGATAAAAATTTATTCTCATAATTTGACATTATCTTAGATCTTAGGGGAAATGAATAGACTTATATAAAATTTTTAAAAGATTTTAGACTTATAAAACAAAAATATAAACAAAGAAAAATATGATTAGAAAATAAAATAAATGAATTAAATGATTTGTTTTTAAAAAATAAATTTATCTCTTTTTTTATATAGCTAAGAGATTTATTAAAAAATGAATTTTTAATTCCAACAAATTCCAATTATAATTTTATAAAATTTATTTGAATATATATTATAGATAATTTATTATCAAGAGATATATTAGATTTTCCAAAATTAAAAGATAAATTAACTTGATATAAAAGAAATATATATTTTTGATTATTAATATAAAATGAAAATTTTATAAACATATTATCAATATAAAATATATAAAAGAAAGAAGAATAACTACTGTTAAAAATATATTTAATGAATTTCTTATTCTTATTAATAAATTTTATACTTTAATAGAATTTTTTTTTAAATTCCTATTTGTTAAAATTTGAAAAAAAGTTATCTGATAAAGAAATAAAATTAGAATTAAATAAATTAAGAAAGTCCTATAATATCATAAAAAACTATCCTACTATACTATATTACATCTTAATTATATTAAAATTAATACAAATTCTTTTATAAAAAAGAATGAAGATGATATGAAGTTAATGAAAATATTAATATCGAAAGATTCTTATCGTATATTTTTTCAAATATTCTTTTAAATTATACATATTTTATCCAATAATAAAAAATTATTTTGAATATGAAAATTTAATTTTTTTTTGATTTTAAAATATAAAAGAAAGGCTTGTATTATGATATTAAATTAGAATTTGATCTAATTATATTTTTTATAGATATAAATTTATGATAAATTAAATTAATTAATGTTTCTAATGGTTGCCTTATGTACCTTTACTCCGCCAGACGATATCTAATGTTCCACGGATTGCTCTGCTCTGTGGACAACCTACTTGCCTATATTGGTAGGTATGACCTCTTAGATCAGATGATTGAAGTTCTTTGTAACAGCACCAAAGGCACCTATAACTACTGAAACAACAATAGTCTTCACGTCTCAGAGTAGATCCAGCTTAGTTGCCAATGGAAGGTACCTCTCTTTTTTAGCTCTTTCCTTTAAGGCAACGTACCTATCACTACAGACCGTAATCTCAATGATTCAGCACGTTTTCTTACTCTTATCCAGGACTACAATATCAGAAACATTATGTAATATAAACTATTCATCTGATAATCTCTTATCAGTCTAAATAGGTGTATCTCATAATATTTTCACATTACCATTCACTGACTCTAGGACAGATTCCAGATAATATAATGATCAAATAAATTTACTATAAGTGGTGCATCTGACAGCAATTGTCTCTATGGTTTGAGAATGAGTATTAGGATATTAAGAATGATTTTACTGCTCCTTGATCAAAGAGAGAAGTTTAAGTAATTTAAAGATTATTATTAAATATATTATTATTAATGGAGTTAGAAGGTAATAATAAAACTGAACTAAAATTATAACGGAAGTAATAAGAGATTGATTTGTCTCTAATTATTTATTCTTCTATTCAGTCTTAGACAAAAACTATCCTTCTACTAAAGATCTCTTAACTTTTTACTTCCTATTAATGAGTTAAATAAAGTAATATTTATATAAAATTTTTGAATTTTCATTTATATATATCATTATCAACTATTATAAATTATATATAATAAATAATATGTTTTTATTATTTCTTTTTGTTGTTATTTTTTTATTAAATTATAATTTTATGTTTATTTATAATTATATTATAAATAAGAATTACTTAATTATTATTTTCTAATTTATTTCATTTTTTATATCTTTCTGGAATATCATATAAATAAACTTTATTTAATTTTTCAATATCTTCTATATTTAAACTATAATTAGAATTCTATTTATCATACTTACTGTATATTATAATATGTAACTA